>NW_007741469.1:0-228 GCF_000696425.1 Galeopterus variegatus | reverse complement strand
AAATGAACCGTCTGCACGGACAGAGGAAGGTACCTCAAATGACACCTGTTTGGAAGCAACAATATGTACTTTGTGTTTCTGGAAACAGTACAAACCTACCCTCCATGTAAGATCTCAGGGTGGTACTGCTGGGTTCTTTCTCTCAAACTTCTATCTTATTACTCACTTTCTCTGTGCCAATATAACACAGCTTGGGGAATTGAGGGACGTTCCATTTTGGTAACTGAG
>NW_007741468.1:25051-25293 GCF_000696425.1 Galeopterus variegatus | reverse complement strand
CATGCATAAAAATTAACTCAAATTGGGCCATAGAACTAAATTTTAGAGTTAAAACTGTAAATCTCTTGGAAGAAAACATAAGAGTAAATCCTTGTGATGTTGATTAGGGTAATAGTTTCTTAGATATGACATCAAAAACACAAGCAACAAAGGAAACAATAAATTGGACTTCATGAAAATTAAAAACTTTGGTCCTTAAAAGATGCCATCAAGAAAGTGAAATGACAGCCCAGAGAATAGGG
>NW_007741468.1:22681-22893 GCF_000696425.1 Galeopterus variegatus | reverse complement strand
TCAAGATGTTTTTAAAAGTTACTTTAAAATATTTTGTTGTTTAGTCCTTTTATAATCAAACATTTAATCATTTAAGAATAATTAAATATTTATATGTTTAGTGTTTGGGTACTCTCAATGTTAAGTTGCTTGAGCTGTTTCTACCTTCATTTTCATAGAGTCCTAATGAGAAATGTCTTTGTTGGATATTTCCACACACCAAAAAATCAGCG
>NW_007741468.1:20151-20900 GCF_000696425.1 Galeopterus variegatus | reverse complement strand
AAAACTGAGAAGAGAGAGGTTGATTAGCTTAAGGATAACAAGCCAGTTTTAATAATTTTATTGCATATAGGTATTATTTTAACTTTTTATATGGTACTTTTATTTTTCAAAATATTAGTTGTTCTTTTCTTTATGCTTGATTATGCGGCCATTGGCAGTCTTGCTACTAAATCATAAGATTATTGAAAATAGAGGCTTTATTTTGCTCATGTATATATGTTGCAAAGTGAGCCAGTGAACAGCTGCCATGTACCAGACTATTCCAAGCATTGTGGATGCAGCTGCAAACCAGATAGACAAGGTGCCTGCCCTTAACAAACTTACATTCTGGTAGGAGGAAGCAATCAGTAAACATGAAAACACTGTGTGTGGTATGTGGTAGGCTTTAGATGAATATGAATTGAATTGAGTTGTACTGTGAGTTAGAATGTCGAGTTTCTTTTATTTTTTTAATAAAGAAGACATTAAGGATAGGTGACTTACCCAGAATTGGTTAAAGATAAAACACTGTTTTACTTAGATAGCATAATATTTAGTTTAAAGAAAAGTTCTACATTACATTATTTTAATCTGGTAATGTTACTGGTGATCTTTTGCTATATTCATTGATTGGGTCTTACTTTAGAAAATCATGTTTAATGCTTGTTTTTCTTCAATATAATTTTTCACGTCTATATTAACAGTTATTAACATGATAAGACTTGGTGTTTTAAGTGACATTGATGGCAAGAAATGTGTTATTAGTTGGC
>NW_007741468.1:18585-19740 GCF_000696425.1 Galeopterus variegatus | reverse complement strand
GCCCTTTTTATTTTGGAGTTGTGAAAACTGAGAAGAGAGAGGTTGATTAGCTTAAGGATAACAAGCCAGTTTTAATAATTTTATTGCATATAGGTATTATTTTAACTTTTTATATGGTACTTTTATTTTTCAAAATATTAGCTGTTCTTTTCTTTATGCTTGATTATGCGGCCATTGGCAGTCTTGCTACTAAATCATAAGATTATTGAAAATAGAGGCTTTATTTTGCTCATGTATATATGTTGCAAAGTGAGCCAGTGAACAGCTGCCATGTACCAGACTATTCCAAGCATTGTGGATGCAGCTGCAAACCAGATAGACAAGGTGCCTGCCCTTAACAAACTTACATTCTGGTAGGAGGAAGCAATCAGTAAACATGAAAACACTGTGTGTGGTATGTGGTAGGCTTTAGGTGAATATGAATTGAATTGAGTTGTACTGTGAGTTAGAATATGGAGTTTCTTTATTTTTTTAATAAAGAGGACATTAAGGATAGGTGACTTACTCAGCATTGGTTAAAGATAAAACGCTGTTTTACTTAGATAGCATAAAATTTAGTTTAAAGGAAAGGTCTACACTACATTATTTTAATCTGATAATGTTACTGGTGATCTTTTGCTATATTCATTGATTGGGTCTTACTTTAGAAAATCATGTTTAATGCTTGTTTTTCTTCAGTATAATTTTTCACTTCTATATTGTTATTAAAATGATAAGACTTGGTGTTTTAAGTGCTATTGATGGCAAGAAATGTGTTATCAGTTGGTGAATTCTGAGTATAAAATGTTTGAAACTGGCCAACTGCCAAAAAAAAGGTGTTTGAAATGAGTGTTGTCATCAGAGAGTATTGATTAAATTGTTAAATTTTTGTAATGATAACTGTGTAGCTAAGGTGCTGGCATTTTCAATTGTTCATAAAGCTGATTTGTAAAAAACAAAAGTTTCAAATGGCATGATTTGTTTTTAATATTTAATTTCAATGGTTGAATATACTTTCTTAATTGCAGTGAATACAATTTTATTATCCGGTCTAATATAACTAAATATTTTATCTTAGTCTTTTTCAGAACTTTTTGTTAAATTTCTGGAAACAGAGCCTCATCCATCTATTCTACCACCAAAGCTGTCTGTTCATGATATGAAACCTCTAGATTC
>NW_007741468.1:14984-16660 GCF_000696425.1 Galeopterus variegatus | reverse complement strand
TTATTTGAGTTTCCCATTGCTGAAGTGGGCACCTTCAAAGGGTTGCTTGTCTCTTATCAATTAACTTGTTAGTGGTCTTGGATAATAAAGCAGGATTCTCTCCACTAAGACTTTAGGTCATAAACTAAGTACTTATTCCAGGAAAAAGGAACTGTATTAGCTCAACTTTTTAGAGAAATAATCTAATTGAGAATTGTTTTCAAACCTTTGAATGCCTAAAAAAGGATCAGGTAAGGTATCCATATATTAAATTCTCAAGTTCTTCATTTTTCTGCTGGGTAAGTAGCTTGCCTTGCAGCATAGATTAGACCTTCTAAAAGCTGTTATTGTAGTAAATGATGTCTATCAGTTATATAACTGGTATTTAAATATAAAACAGTATTAATGTGTTCAATAAAATANGAAAGTTTTAGAGGTAAATCCAAATATTTATTTTTCTACAATTATAAAAATTGAAAGTTTACTTTATGATTATGCATTATAGTGATATTAAATATACTGTTACTGTTTTTGAAAATGTGTAATGACTATTCAAAATTCCAATAAGCCATCAGATTTTTGGCTTTATATATTCTTGTGGCAATCTGATATTTAATTGACAGATTGATTTAAACAGTGTGAAATACGTTCCCTTTGTATATTGGAGTAATTCTTTTCTCTCTGCATAAGCCACTTTGAATTATTCTTCTGGAAGTGATGGCGAACTGGTTAAACCTTTGCTTGGTCCTGTTTTCCTTTTTCACTAATGATGCTTATTACTAATCAGAGCTACATGTATAGTTTATAGTTTGAGAAGAGTTTTTCCCCATTCTCTAAGCTAAGTTTTACGCTCAGTAAACAAACCTTGGCATGTTAATAATGCCAGTTTGGTAAACTGACTTAGACTTCCAAGAATGTTATGAAGTGCCTTTATACTGTAAGTTGAAAGGTCTTCTGAAGCAAATGGTTGGTGGTTGTAGACATGTATACATAGTTTTCTATCCCACTAGGTTGTGAGGTTTTATTTATATTCACAATGCCTATACTGGCATGCAGTAAAATGTCTTGAGTTGAAATTGTATTATAACCCATTAAACTGTAAACACATTCTTTATTGAAATCTCTCTTTTTTTCTGAAATCTTCGTATTTTATTATAGACTAACATGTTTGCCAGTTGGACTTTAAAGGAATATGTTATTATATACTCTTGAGTTCATATCACATGCCAGATTCTTAAATTTGGATAAAACATTAAAGGACTTATACTCTTGAAATTTTAAAAACTTCCTTAGTTATTCAGACAAATATTTCTATTTTTTCTGAACTCCTGTGGAAAAAGAAATGGCAAAATTTATCTGTCAATTAGATAAAAGATTTATGTACTAAATTTAGTGAAAAGTTGTAACTTTATCTAAGAGGTATGGACTATACCGAAAGCATTTTTTCTTATTACACTAGGCTGTAGCATCTTGAAGCAGACTCCCAAATTCATTATGGCAGAGTTGTCTTCTCTTCCCTTTCCTTTCTTTTTCTCACCCTCTCCCCTTTCTTTTATCAAGTTCTGTGCTCAGCTTGATTTGTATTGATCAGAGACAAAAGCCAGTGATGATCTCAGTGGATAAAGAGTTTGCATGAAAAAAAGCAAGCTTAATCTTTAATCCTGGATTTGGAAGTGTGCCAGAGCTTTTCCCAGGTA
>NW_007741468.1:8602-13926 GCF_000696425.1 Galeopterus variegatus | reverse complement strand
CCCCAAAAAAGGAGAAAAATATACTAATAGTGGCTTCTCTGCATAGTGCAGAAAATTGGTCTGAAGTATATATGAATCATTTTTGGAGGACTTTCTGCAGACAGGCCAAGGACAAGGTTGTCCCTGGGAGGTCATAGGTGCCCTGAGATGGAATGTGTATTTGATTCAATGCAATTTTATCACTTATGTAGATTCATTTACCTCCACCACAGTCAGGATACAGAATACTTCCAGCATAAGGACCCCTAGTGCTGCCCTTTTATATTCATAACCACCTTTTTCCCTACCGCCCGCCTTAATCTCTGACAACCACTAACTGTTCTCCATCTCTATAATTTTGTATTTCAAGAATGTTGTATGAATGGAATCATACAGTATGTAACCTCTTGAGATCAGCTTTTTTTCACTCAGCATAACTCCCTTGAGATCCATCCCGGATCGCTTGAGTTGCTGCATGTATCAGTACTTTGTTCCTTTTTAGTGCTGAGTACATAATATGTGGATATGTCATTAACACAGAAGTAACAATATCAAGAAAGAGTAAATTGCTGAGGAAAAATTACATGGGGGGTGTGTGGAATTTGGGACTGATTCTGACGATCACAATCACTCCCAAGTTTCCAAACACAGTGACTGTGTAGATGGCCAAGAACAGCAGGAAGAGGGGCACCTTGCGGGTTGGGAACTCTGAGAAGCCCACGAGGACAAAAGTGGCTCCAGCACCCTCATTTCCCTCATTCAGTTTCATCATTCCTTTTGGAGGAATTCAGAGAGTTCATCCTGAGCTTCCGGATATAACAAAAGAGTAGGAATGAGGGAACAGAGATGGCTCCCAATGAGAAACCATCACCATGTGATGTACAAAATATGTACCCATGTTTAATTTTTGGCCTTTCTGTGCCTCATTTGAACCTCTCTTTGGATACTTAATACTTGAACATGGAATATTCCCTTTACCAATCCATGATTCCTCTCCTCATCTATAGCACAGGTAATGTGCCTTTCACATAAAGGTCTTCTACACGTTATATAAATATATGTACATACTAAACGTTTATAATATTTCTCCCCCTTACTAAAGATTAAATAACTATGCACTATTATATGAATTTCACTTAAAATATCCTTACATACAACAGACATAATTGCACATAGACGGCCACTGGGGAATTAGCATTCTGTGTCTATGCCGGTATTTAATACTTTTAGACAGTGATGAGGAAAGAGTAGTGGTGAGGTTTCTCAGTTAGACTGGACCTGAGCTGTCATCCTCGGGTCTGTACGACTATTGTAAAGTGTTAGCATTTCTAGGAATGTCCCATAGGAAATAGGAAGTGGTGCAAACAGAGAACAAAGAGTGAAAACATTTTTAGAAGCATGGTAAAAATGGCTTTCTTTACCAATTCCCTTCTTTTTCTTCTGTTGAAATTTCCTCAAGGCTCTGACCATCAACACAAAAACTTTACTTTTTCCATTTATTTCCTTGTCTTTCTCTGTCTCCCTCAGATTTCCCTTTATCAGGTTTCAATGGTCAGAAAGGAACTTTGAGCAAAAAGAGATTTTCAAAATGTGCTCCCATCTTTATTCCAACCCAACACCCATTACTCAGCCAGACAACTCTGGGTCTTCGGTCAGCCTGCCTTCTCCCACCCTGCAAGTCTCATGTTGCTAAGATTTTATTTTAGTATCATGTTCAATTCCCTACACATTTTTCAACATAACCTCCTCACAAAACACCTGAATTCTAAACACTTCTGCCTGGATTTCCACAGTATCTAATATCCCTGCATGTCCACACTCCTCACTGATCCTCTCTCTATTTCACTCACACCAGCATTTTTGACATTTCATGCATAAAACATGATTTTTATAGCATAACAACTTCAACAAAGTATCTCTTCTAACTAGAATGACCTCCTTCTCCACCAAATTCTAGCACTATTACCTTTTAAAGTCAAATTTCAGGCAGCGCTTTTCCTGAAATCTTTGTGGATTCATCCAGATTTCACAGTTATACTCCTTTGATTTGCTTCCACCTACGTGGATTTAAAATCACAATTATTATACAATGTCTGGCATATTTATCTAAAGCTTTATAAGTTTTTAAATTTTCCCTAAAAGATTTTTTAAAGTTGAGAACAAATAGTGAATGTTATTTTCATATTCACCAATCTGACCAAACATCATTAAAGTAAATAAAGGAGGTTGTAAAACAAATCCCCATTGTTTCTTAACAATGTAGGAAATAGAGTTCAATACCTGGTGTTCTTATTCTCAAATTTATTAATTGTATACAACTGCACTGCAGCTGTACTCACACAGGAGTCTCTATGCCAAAAATATTAAATTTCTGATTTCAGAGTTTTCTACATCAAAATTAAAATATAACACTCAGATTAAGAACTCAGCAGAAGCAAGAGATTATTTATAGACTTATTTACAGAAGGCTCCTCTGATTCAAAAAATAAAATTTTTGAAAATTATTTTACAAAAATATAACTTTTTAGAAAAAAGTTCTAGTTTATAATTTGGTAACAGAAGTTTCACTCAAGTAATATGCAAAAAAAATGATTCCAATAAATCACATTATTTCTCTTTGGGGAAAAAGATATGGGAAGCATGGAGAGCCTCTAAAGAGTGAGTGAGATTTGGAAACTAAATTTTCGTAAAGTGTGTGTAATTTAAATGTAACTGCATGACCTTGAGATATCACACCCTAGAGAATCTTGACTGGGGATTTGCAACAAGCTATAAGCATGTCAGTTGGAAGAACATCCCTACTTCCTCATTTAGAATATCATTAATTTTAAATCATTTAATCATATGAGAAAAAAATATATATATTGATAATCATATGAAAATATTGATCTTCTAGTCTTGGAAACGCAACAATAAAAACCTGCAATTTGATTCATTATGTATTTATTAAAAACATAAAATTTCCAAAATTAACAAAGGAAAGACCATAACCCAATTTCAAGAAATCAACTTAGTATGTTTAGTGAATTGTGCTTCTTCTGTTTCTCTCAGCAATTTTGTTTAGCACATCTGATTTTTTTGTAAATAACATACTCACCATCATTCTGCATATAGACTTGATATGGCGCTCTTGTCATTTTGTATTTTACCTTAATTTTCCTTTTTTATTAAAATTCAGGTTGAATATGCATTTATCAGTGAGGCATTTGATAGGTATATTGAATAATATAGTGTACTGAGTTTCTGTTGCAGAAATTTTTTCAGACATTATATCAGAAAATTTATAGTGATATACCCTTACACATCTGTGTGGATGTGCACATATTTTAGACAAATTCTCCCCAATTATATTTTATGAGAAATATTTTCCACTCACTTTTGTTTTCTTTGTGTGTCTGTGTGTTCTGTTTTTGAATTGTTTTTGTTTTTTACTGTATTTTTGGGGGGAGTGGATAATCTAACTTTTTTCTAAATTAATTTTTTGAACTGAAACATAATTAATTATACACATTTATGTAGTACAGATTCACTATCATTGTTTGGGTACAGTATGTGATGGTCGAATCAATATTATTAGCAAGTTCATCATTACAAATTGTAATTATTCTTTGTGTCACTGACCCAATCACTCCCTAAGCTACCTTCCCCTCTTCCTTTATTCTTGATTGGTACTTTTGCTGGGTGTAGACTTCAAGATATGGAGTTATCCTTTCTCAGACCATTGCTGCTGATAGGAGGTCAGCTGTCAGACAAATTAGCACTTTAAAGGGTAATAAATTTACTGCTTTTGCTCCTTTAAAATGTAATTTTCTTTTTTATTTGTCGTGTTCTCTACAATGTTACTATTATGGATGTATAAAGGTATAAATGGAATGAGATGTATCCATTTCAGAACAATTTTCAATGTTTATCTCATCAAATTTACTTATTTATATTTTTTCCAACAGAACTCTGGGATTCCTATTAAATATGTTACTGCAAGCATTAAATTACCTGTGTCTGTTACCTCATATATTTTTTTTTCCAGTTTTTGTCTTATTCTTTTATTCTATTTTCTCTTCTGAAATTTTTTTTTTTTTTTATCTTTTGTCTTTTTCCATGTCCGGCAATGGATCGCAACCCTCAGTGTTGCCCCCTTACCGGACCGGGGACCGGCAAAGGGATTGCAACCCTCGGTGTTGATCCCGCGCCTTGCTCAGCCAGTGAGCGGGACCTGGTCTGTATGTGGGATCCAAACCCTCGGGCGGGAGCGCCGCCGTGCTTCCCAAGCGGCGCACTTATCCAGTGTGCCACCGGGCCGGCCCCATCTCTTCTGAAAATTTTAATATACTACTTCTCTCATCAGCTATGTTTAATCTACTATTAAAACTTTAAGGTCTTAATTTCATATGCTATATTTTTGAAATGATGCTTCTATTTAGTTATCTTTTTCCATGATTTTTGTAAAATATCATGATTCCTAATTCCCTGTGAATTTTTTAAAATTATGCTTCTTAAACATGGAGTGTGTAGATTTACAATATGTGTCCAGTAATTCTAATTTGTAAAGTTATTGTATTTGATTTCACCATGTCTTTCATATATTGCCCAGTATTTTATATATTTCATATAATTCACTTTGTCTTTTATATATTGCTCAGCTTATTATGTACTTGATAAGCTTTCTCTATGTACTGGATATTACAATCAAATCATCATGTATGAAAATATGTTGAGGCCTTCAATGTTTTAGTTTCATCAGGATATTGTTTGTGTTCTAATAGGCATTGAGAACACAAGTCTAGTACAACCTTCTCCCAATTTCCAGACTTAAAGTTTCCTGAGCACCTAAGGTGAGTCATATCTCAGTTTTAGACTGAAAAAGGTATGGTTTATCTCCTGATCACTTTTGCACCTGTGTGTATGTGTCCATGGCCTGAATCCACATTAGGGAATATTTTCTCTGAATCTCCCACTTTAGGTTTTCCTTACATTTGTCCCTTTACCTAGAGGTCTATGAGGCCATAAAAGGTATAGCTCAGCCTCTCAGCAAAAGGATTTGGAACAAATCATCCACAGATACCTCAATCATCTCTCTGAAATTCTGGGTTTCCTTAGAACTTGGCTTAGTATAAATTATGTTTGAAAGATAATATATATATATATATATTACACTATATGGACCTAATAGCTGGTCCTCAGGTAGCTTTTTAAAAAAATACTGTTTCAGTGCAAGAAATCTGCTACTCAAGGCAATAGACACCTGACCTCAGAGTGATCCTGATGTTGACATGACCATTGCCACCATTGCAATAGAACAACTCCAAGCCTTCCTTGCCTTAGTTACACATGTAGATGTTTGGGTG
>NW_007741468.1:4076-7602 GCF_000696425.1 Galeopterus variegatus | reverse complement strand
TTGGCTTTATACCTTCACTTTTAGCAATAATCCTGCTTTTCATCTCAAAATCTATCACTTTCCTATTAGAAATTGTCCATAACTTAGTGTAGTTTCTTGATGCTGTCATTAAGATATGCTTTTCATATTTTATCCTATTATTTTCTAGCCTAAATATACTACTCAGTGAAAATTATCTATGACACCATAACCAAAGCCTTCTCAATCTAATGTGACAATATACTTCTAAATCTGTGGTTATTCATCTCTTTCACATTTTATACAATCAGTCTTTTACTGAATGTTCTTTAGAGCCTGTTTGGTAACTAGATTGATTGTCATAACCAATGTAACTTTTATTTAGAACTTCCAAATGAGTTATTTATTGATATCATGTTATATAGAAATCATTATGTATATATATATGTTCAGTAAGGAATTTGAAAAAAAAGAAAAATACATACAGAAGATAATCTTGCTGTAATGTTTTAAAATATAAATGCTGCCATATTTTAGGCTACTTTCTTCATTTCACAGATATTTCACTGAAGTGAAAATGCTAGAGATCATGGTACTTTTGCATTTTTGCAAGGTTTTCAAACGTACACTTTCTCTCTTTATTAAAATAGAAATATTAACAAACTGAAAAAATAGTGAGAATAAACTACAGAGAAAAGAAAACAAAAATCAATTAATAATCCTACATCTAAGTATATAATTCTTATATTTTATCTGTACTTTGTCCAGTTACTTAACTTTATGTATGTTTATCAAAAGTTACACCTGTAAGACCATTTATCTATCTATCATCCCTCAATGGAGAAAAATAAATAAATAGAGAAAACGTGGACTTATTATTAAATATGTTGAACTCAATATATAGGTTTCTATTGCCTCTCTCATCCCTCATAAATCCAATAATAATAGTAATAATAATGCATCAATAATTCAAATAAAGTCACATCATTAAAGACAGTGTAAAAGATAAACACTATCTAACATGATTTTACTATAACTCCAGAAACATACAAAGGTGGTGAAGAAGTGTAAATTGATACAGAAGAAAAAGCCTAGCTACAGCTAAGAATGCCTTGAAGCACTGATCTAATGAACTGAGAGCATAATTTTGAGAGTGCATGAGAGGTTCTGGCTGCAAAAGCATGCAGTAATATGAACAAAATAAATCCTGAACTGTTTATACAAATATAAAGGTAAAAAGAAAACCATGATCTACTCAGGGGTAGGAAAAAATGGCATAAACTGCTCTACTGCATGTTGTGATTTATTTCAAAGCTATAATAATTAAGAATATATGCAATTGCACATACTTTAATGAAACATATATCTTTTTAAATTTCCTCATAACTCTACAGCAAGTTGAAAGACATCTTTGAGTTGTGCTGCAGGAATCTCTCCAGGGTCCATTTTCTACTGACCACTCTAAAATTTCTTGGGTATCTTGATATCTCTTAACCTACATTGAGATTTTGCCTTTCTGCCAGTTTGACATTTCAATCATCTTTGGATACCAATTATGTTTTTGTCCCTGTATGCTATCTCTTTCAGATTTTTCCATAATTTTACTTTCTTTTTTACATTCCTGCCCCCGTTCTGGTACCAAAGTCTAACTCCTAAAGACTCATCATAAACCCCTTTGACACAGGAGAAGAGACTATATCTTCCATGCTGTGAAGACTGCTACACCTACTGAATGATAAAAATTTAGTTAAAAGTTTAAATAATTGTAATTATTCTACAAGGTCTGTTCTACAAGACCATCTCCAAGTGATTGTTTGTCCTCTGTTTATCTCCAATAAAAGTGTTAATAAGACACCAGAGTATACCTACTGGTAAAGTTATATGAAATAACCAAAAATTAGGCTATACGGAATCTTTCAATAAATTAAGGCTCTTTTTATTCATTTTTAGGCTTCACAATGAAAAAGATGATTGCGGCTACCTTCTACCAACAAAGAAATGTGATTTTTACTTAGAGCTATGTAATGAGCAGAAAATATGTAGGACAGAGTCATGTCTTAGTTTATATCTAAGTTCTGCCACTAACTTGAGGTTAGTTCGAATCATGACATACATTTAGGCTTCAATATCCTGTAAAATGTGTTGTAAGAATTAAGGAAAAATTGGGTTCCTCTTACTTACGAGAATAAAATTTGTGTGCCAGTTATCAATTTATTGCCTATCAGCCCCAAATATGCCCTTCATTGCCTGCTCAAAATTCATGAAAATGGGCCCTGTAAACATTTCTCCCCTGTACCTGGCCTCATATGATGTTAAGCTTTGTCAGTATAGGGTATTGAAAGGGGCATCTCTTCCTGATTTTAAATATATTTCTGTTTTCCTCTTGCTCTATGTAGCTGCCAACAATGTGTGTGTTTTTGTGGGGGCAGGGGAGGGAATTCCCGTGGTACTCATTTCCATTGAGTTTCATTGACAACTTCATGGACAATTTCCCATTAAGTTTCAGTGGCACCTCTGCAGGCAGATTCCAGTGAATCTCACAGGCATCCCAGCGATCAGTTTCCCACCTCTATCTACACTGTGGTGGGGTGTTTTCTGGCAGCCTTGGTTCACCTGCACCCCAGAGGGCTGTTTCCTTCTTGCCATTCCAGGACATACTTCCTTGGTTGCCAGCCTTAGTCCACCAGGTTTTCAGTGGGAGTCTCCCAGCTTTCCAATCCCAGACAAGTTTCTTGTGTGCCATTTTCTGCCCAGCTGTGATGAGCTAGTTCTGGCCTAAGACAACCCAGTGAACTTCTCCACCAACCAATGGGCAACAAATAAACCTTCTCCAAAATATGGAATCCCAACCTTGAGCAGGGAGCTCAGCTTCTAAATGTGTTCCTTCCTTTGATACTCATCTCTCAGTCCCAGGGCATTCTTTATTTCTTTATAGTTAATCCCCTAATATAGTTCATAAGTGTATATAAACTTTCCTTGCTCAAATCAGAGAAGCTTTTCTGTCTCCTGATTTGAATTCTCACTGATACAATAGAAAATACTTAATATAATGTCAGCCTTATAGGCATTACATAACCAGTGTCTTTTTTTACTATACAATCAATGTTTAATAAACAATAAAATTAACAAAAGAAAGAATTTGTATTAAGGCTAAAGTAAAGAAATATCATTAAACATGTTATTTTCTATAATCTTTAATAACCAACACCTCAAAGTTGCATTATAAGATTATTTCAGTATCAGTCCAATATTCTAGATTCATAGCTTTTAGCTTCTAGAGATATTTCAGATTTCCAAGTAATTGAAAGTTGTGATAACAAAAGAAAAAAGATGGGAGACAGTTAAGTCTGGATTACACTTCAAGCTTTAGCTTTATGTGTTAAGTGTACATCTGCAAGTATTATGCAACCCCTTGTCTTCATCTACAGATTAAGAGCTTGGACTAGATTACATCTATTACCTGTATGCGTAATGCTCAGTGATACTATTTAGTCATTATCCGAAGTTACTTTTTTTCTCCACAGCTTCCTTATTGCATTTTTAACCTCAGCATTTCTGAGGGTGTAGA
>NW_007741468.1:0-4027 GCF_000696425.1 Galeopterus variegatus | reverse complement strand
ATTTGAAGATAATAGGTTTTATACACATATTTTAAGAATAAAATTCAAATTAAAAATTTTACTTATATGATTTTATACAGGTTTTGTTTCACCTATGTCAAAACATTTGTTTGGGAAAAAGTTGATAAGGAAATATGTCAATATATTTAGGACATTAACTTCTGGATATTAGATTATGGGTCATCTCTTATTTCTTTGCATTTTTTAGTATTTTCCAGATTTCTATAGTTTGCATTATTATTTTATGATCAGAAAATAAATATAATTTTTATATTTTTTTCTTGGAGGCCTACAGTTGAAACCATGAGTTTTTAAACTGAGCGGAGTATGTGGGGAAATAAACATAAGGAATTGTACATTGATACATCATAGGAACCCAGGAAATACTATGTGGATATCATTAAAGTAACTGCTGTAGTCTACTCACGAAATTGTTGTCACCAATGCACCAATGGACATAGAGTGAGAGGGTCTGACTGGACACCAACCAAAGATTATTGATCCATCATTGTAACTTATACCATTGATAATGATGGTCAGTATATCAAATCTGAACAATCAACCAAAACCTGTTTAATACAAAATCTATTTTTATTTTCTTGATGAATAATGCACTTATCACTCAAACTTTAAATTAGTATTTAAAACCAAGTTTTGCCACTTTTAATTGTCACTTTTTCATAGACCTCAGATTCCTTTCTGTTTTCTTTTATCTTTATGTGTTCTTAATCACAAAAGCAATGAAGGGTAAGATGAATTGTTCCTGCTACATGTGGGTGTGATATAAAATGAAGTACATGGAAAAGAAACCTCCTCCAGATGATCCCACAAATGCTTCATTGAGAAGCTGTTTTTATAGCTCCAAGCCCCAGGATCATAGCCTCCCTTCTGGGTAGATCAATGCATCAGAGAATCCTTCCAGAGGCAAGAACCCTTGAGAATAAAGGCGAGTGCACTTCCAATTACCAGCTCTTCTCTAAGGAGATGGCCTCTAGGAGAATCAGCAAGTGACTAATAAGTTTTTCAACTTCCTGAAGGTCTGGGCCAAAGGTTATGTTTCATGATCAAAACTGGACAGAAAACTCCAAACTTGACTCATTCATCTTCATTACTTCACTTATTACTTCAGTTTCTTGCATATCTTGAAGTATTCTGGATATGTTAAAAGAACATTTCTCTTTTACAGTTTTTATCTGTTTCCATTTTCTCCACACCACACAGATACAAGCATACAAACAAAACAACTCAATTCTACATCTAAATTGATGTCTTTGGTACCTACTACTAAGTCTTAGAATCAAACACAGGATCAGCTTCTTTCCTGCCCTTGTCCAAAGACCAATAGTGTGCTTATTATCACTCACATCCTCTAATACTCATATTTGCAGAAATGAGAAATGGAGAAAAGTGTCAATACAGCAGGAAGATCCTGATCTTCCATAAAAAGGCCTTCAGACTGCAATTGAGAAGCAAAGACCTAAGCAGTCAAACTTCTTCCCAGAGAAACCTTGTTATTTGTTTAAATTCCACACACCCAAACATTTTGAAGTGCAAACTTTTACTATGGCTATGATTTTCCACATTCTTAATAGCACGCAGAGATTTACTTTTGCACTGTGTACTCCCTATAGTAGTCAAATTTACTGAGTGTGTTCAGTACTGTACTAAAATTTGCTTTACGTGTGTTATTTCACTTAATCCTCACAACAATATTATGAGGTTGGCACACTGTTATACATATTTTGAAGAAAAGAAAATTGTTGTTAGGAAAAGGTAAATGACTTGCCCAAAGTCATAATAATAAAAAACATAAAGGAGCCTGTATTCAAAACCAGGATGTCTAACTCTTTAGCACTTATTCAATGTGTCTTCGGTATAGGTCCAGTCTATTTCTGGGAATCAGAAGTTTGAGAGTTTGTACATGTGGGTTAGTACGTAAAATCACTATTTGTGACCATAGGAAATCCATGGCAGTCTTTTTGCTGAGCTATGAAATGTAGAGTCAGATGTTAGTGAGTTCAACGATCCATTGGACAAGATTCTAGACTTTTTGTACTTTAGAAATCCTCAGGCACATTGCATTTTTATACTGTACTAAAATTTGCTTTACATGTGTTATTTCACTTAATCCTCACAACAATATTATGAGGTTGGCACACTGTTATACATATTTTGAAGAAAAGAAAATTGTTGTTAGGAAAAGGTAAATGACTTGTCCAAAGTCATAATAATAAAAAACATAAAGGAGCCTGTATTCAAAACCAGGATGTCTATCTCTAACTCTTTAGCACTTATTCAATGCGTCTTCGGTATAGGTCCAGTCTATTTCTGGGAATCAGAAGTTTGAGAGTTTGTACATGTGGGTTAGTACCTAAAATCATTATTTGTGACCATAGGAAATCCATGGCAGTCTTTTTGCTGAGCTATGAAATGTAGAGTCAGATGTTAGTGAGTTCAACGATCCATTGGACAAGATTCTAGACTTTTTGTACTTTAGAAATCCTCAGGCACATTGCATTTTATCAACTAAAGCATGCTTTGAAGATCAGGAAACTGAGAACCAAAGAGGCAAAGTCCAAGGAAACACAGCTAATTGATTAGTGACAGAGGACAATGAGAACTCAGAGCTCCTAATGCCCAACACACTGATTTTTTTTCCCCACCAACTCATCTTGCCTTCCATAAGATGCCTTCAGATGAGTGTATACAAGGAAAAACTCACTTTAAAGTGAGAAAGAGAATTAACTTTAATCTTTTATCTTTAGCAATACCTGTCTTGGCTCTCTAAGAAAAAGGCCTAGGTTTGAGTGCAGGGATACAGAAATTCAGTCACATTGCTGGGACCACATCCATCATAGCAGAAACAAGGTCTCACTTGAATAGAATAATATCTGAGAAAGTTTGAAGAGAATCAGAATCAGAAGTGCCCCTGAGCCTGGAGTTTAACACAGATTCCCAACAGATCAGAGGGTACACTCTTTCCTTGCAGATTATATTTTTTTAATGCATTTGCCTTTTGGATCTCAGTTTTAGAGCTGAATGTTTCCTTTGAAAAACAGAATCCAAATGCTATCCTCCTCTTTCCCATTGCCGACCTGCCTTGACCACAGTGAAGCTCACACACCCTATCTCAGGTCTACCTCCAATTTGCATTTCTTTATTCTCAGTTGCCTCTCATATCTCCTCCTATCAGTACAAGGTGAGATATTCCCCCTCTTTCATCCCTGGAAACTATCAAAGTTAGACTATTTTTTTCAAGGTAATGAGTGACTGTCCATAAGCCTCTAACTATACGAAACCACCATATCACATACCCGACCCTGGAGGAAACCTGAAGTGACCCATCCAGGGACTGAAATCTCTCTACATTCAAAAACCTTGAAATCCCTTTGTTCCTTCCTTCCTTTCTTATCCCCCTCCTTCTTAGAACGAAAAAACACAAAAATATGTTGTACTTTAAGAAGGAGAGAACAAACCTAAGGATATTAAAAATCAGGGGGAGGGAGAGAGAGGTTGGAGGGAGTAATCTGTCAGGTAAAGGGCATAAATAAAAATCATGATTTGTAAAAATGTATATGTTAATAATAAATAATTAATTTTTTTAAAAAAGCCAGGACATCTAAAAGTGATCCCCACAAAGTATCAAAAAGTAATTTTTCTTTAATTTAATCTAATTTAATTTTACTTCTCAAAATACATTGTACTGGATTTTCATGCCCCTTTACTGGTTCCTCTCCACCCCCCACCCTACCCCCCCACACACATCATAACAGTGCACTTGGCTTAAGTAGTTCAAGGAATTTTTGTGCTTATTCTGTTAAAGGAATTTTTCAATGATTTTAAAATAAGCCCCTTGGGGAGAAATGGAAATATTAAAAAATCAGCAATTGTAGATAACTTACCGTGGTTGTTTGTAGTTGAGGAGAATACCCAATATACTCAGAAATAAGAAGTAAGCTTTATACTTGTAGATAGCTGTTCAAATACCACGTTATTTAATGTAAGTTTCCAAAGTCCCCACTGGCTG
>NW_007741467.1:9089-25295 GCF_000696425.1 Galeopterus variegatus | reverse complement strand
TCTCTCTCTCTCTCTCTCTCTCTCTCTCTATATATATATATATATATAAGCATCCTATTAATTCTGTTTCTCTGGAGAACCCTGACTAATACATCATTATAAAAGTTTCAGGTGGAAAAATTGTATAATTTACTTCCCTATTTATATTCTTTCTTTATATTTATGAGCAAAAGATGTCATAATAAACAAACCAAACGAATGAATGAACAATTTTAAAATGTTTCCTTTGCATGCTGTATTGTTTTCTTGCAAAGGTTTCTGACAGTACCATACACTAGAGACAGTATATTTCAGCTTTTATCATGTACATTTAATAAAAAGCATAAACATATAAGCCACTATCAGAAAACATACTATCTCAAAATCTTATATATTTAGCTTATCAAAATAATTAGATCTTACATTGATCTGCTGAAATAGGGGATTTTTGACTTTAACTTACTGAGCCATTTTTATAATTTTTATGATACCTCTGTGCAATCAAGAAAAAGGCAAATTTTAAAATGTAGCTCTTTATATTATGAATAATTTGTGAAAATACTAACTTACGATCATGAAAGGAAAAAAGAGTAAACCTATAAATGGAGCTGTTACATATATTCTTGTTATAAATATTCTGAAAAATATAAATTAAATAAGTAACAGCTTATGAAGAGGTTAAAATTTAGGCAGATATTACTAAAAACATAGTTGAGTTGCTTATGTTAATGTTTGCTAAAACTAAAACAGAATATGAATGGCTGTTCATATATAAAATGCTTTTGTGTACTTCTTCTTCTACTAGGACCATAAGCCAATCAGAAAACATACAGCCCACATTTCTGGACACATAACAAAAGAGGAATTTTGGTTATTTGAATATCAAACAAATAGATCATATCACACTTCAAGCTTTAAGCATTTTTCAGGTTTCATCCGGACACAGCCACTACCTAACCTGTTTTGTGTAAATATTTCTGCTAAAAAATACTTATACTGTCCTCAGCATCAGTTCTGCACTGTCTCTAGATTACTATATATTCTCCAAAGAGAAAACTTTGAAATGTGCAACTATCATCTTCCTCCTTAAAGCTCTCTTTCAAAGTGCTCATTCTTGTCTTGGACAATAATGACCAGGACATGGATGCCATTCTCTCTATCCCACTATGAGTGGAATTGTCTATATGGCCAATGTCCAGGTTTTCCTGGTGAAGAAAACTCCAGTTCTACCTCTTTCTTACACATGTTCACACACTTGATATGGTCTAGATATTAATCTGTTCCTTCCTAACTGTAATATAGCTACCATCATCCTTGTTTTATCTTAGGAAAGTGCAGACTATGTATCTTAGAATGAGTCATCTTTGATTTGATTTTCAGTAAAGCTCTCTTCTTCCCTTGTATACTTTGTGTATTTGTTGCCACCATGTTGCATGGCCTCTGATTGGGTTTTCATCTTGTTTACCATCAATGTCTGCCACTGCCAACATCATTGTCACTTTGGAAATCTCTCCTTTTCTTCTTCAAAATCGCTATCTTTGCCTGATAATTTTAATTTGTCTTTGTTCACTGCATCCTCCCTCTCAATAACTCCATTTTTTCATTCTGCCTTTCCTGTTTTACTGCAACAATGAAGTGAGTGTTTATAAACATTTTCTTTTATTTAGCAGTTTCCTTAGACACATGATTCTGTTGCTAACCACCTCTGTCCTCTGCTTGTTGGTATCAACTTGTCAATCTGGCTATTTATATGCATTACAGATAAGTTGATTTTTCTCAAGCTTCTGCTATTGCCTGCCTTGAAAGTTTAATAAATCCCATGTTTAGAAATCTACCGTGAGATTATCTGTGTTATCTGTGTGATTTTGGCTCATGGTTACACCAGAGATTTTCTCAAGTGCAGTCATGCCTATTTATATTTCTAATTCTCAAAGAAGGTCAGTAGATTGTGATGATCTGATTCTTTAAAACACACCAAATCCTGGATAGTTTTAATGTGCTAATTTATAATTAGAGTCCACCTAAACCATCCTCAATAACTGGGAGCTGTAAAGTGGAGACTAGAAGAACTGAAGGCCATGAATAGCCTCCTGGGAAAGATTCGTGAAGTTTCTAGGGATGCTAAGTTTGAAAAAAGGGAATATCTAGCTTCCCAACTTCGGTTCATTTTTATTTTGGGGGAGATTACATCATTCTTTTCTTGAAATATGACATGGAATTATTTTTAGCATAAATTGTTTTTTACCCTCAGAAATTTTTAATCATTTATTTTTACATATATGTGGGGCACAGTATGTTTTTTCAATACATATATGTACTGTACTTTGTTTCACTTAGGGTAGATAGCATAGCTTTGTGCATGTTAATTCACCACTGCCCTTCCTCTCTTCTCTTTCTAACCACTGGGAACTACTATTCTACTCTCTATTTCTATGAAAACTACTTTTATTTTTTCAGATTCCATATATGAGTGAGATTATGCTATATTTATCTTTCTGTGCCTGGCTTAATTCACTTAACATGATAGTCTACAGTTTCATCCATACTGTTGCAAATGACAATATTTCATTTTTTAAAAATAACTTAAAGTATTCTGCTGTGTATATATACCACAGTTTTTTTTTAATCCAGTCACTCATTGATGAGCATTTAGATTAATTCCATCTCTTGGCTACTATGAATATTGTTGCAATAAGACTGCTCTATGTCTAAGGATACATAGGAATGAAATGACATTGTCTTCTATGAAAACAGATATGAAGGAAGAGGAGATAAGTATATATCTTGTACAGAAAATAAGACTGTAGAGTGCTTTTTGATTACTATCATTGGATGTAGACACAGTTGATGTATAGACTGCCTGTGTTGTTATATGCATGTTCATATCATTCATTTACCTTCCTAATTAATGAATCAAGTCAGAATACCAGATTAGGTCATAGAAGAGACCTTCACTAGTGGAGGCAAAGGAAGAGCCCAAGGAAAAGCTGAGTTTCTGGGTTGTTTAGTCAAGGTGCTAGAAATCAGAATGGCAGCCAAAAACCCTTAGAGATTCTCTGAAAATTAAGTGCTGATTTAACATGTATACTTATGCACAAGGATAGGACTGGAAGCACTCGCACTGGTCATAGTAAGTTTTAGCCTTCAATGAGCAATGAAAGGGAGTTAAGCTGCTTGGGAAGTGGGGAAAGTGAACTTGAGGCACAGAACAAGCCTAGACTGTTTTCTAAGCAATTTAGTTATTCACCTATTCAACCAATATTTATCAAGTACTTACTATATTCCAGACACAGTTCTAGGAACTAGGTATATGATAATGAATGAAGTGGAAACACTACTTGCTTTCATGGAACTTGAAGCCTGAGGAAGGAGATGATTAAACAAATATTGTGATTTTTCTAAGCTATGTGACACAAAGAAAAAAACAAAAAAAATAACCGGACCCTTTCAGAGGGTAAAAGGAAACCTAATTTAAATAGAGGGCAGAAAGTTACAGGAAGGTTATTTTCATAACTGATATTTGAGTTGACATCTGAAGAGAGTCTGCGTTATTCAGGTGAGAGAAAAGAGGATGTGGGAATGTTTGATGGAAGCAATAATTTGCTAAAACAGAGAAACCGAAAAAAACCCAAGGCAACTAGAGAGCATAGTGAACTAGATTATTCAGAACCATAAAAGAACAAGGAGATCCAATCAAGATGGTGGAACAGATGGTGCCCAGTGTCACTCTCTCCCACAAATCAACCAATTTACAACTATAAAAATGTAACATCAGCCAAGCTGGGGCCACTGGAGCTCAGAGGAAGAGGAGGAGAGACCTACAGAGTGCATGTAGGCAGGAGAAACTATGATGAGAGAAAGAAAAAGCTGCTCTGAGCATTTTGGGCCATGGCTGCTTTAAGGCTGGAGTTGCTGAATGCCTGGAGCAGAAGCCAGCAGAAGCTGCAGCTCTGCCCTTCCGATGGAGTTGCTTGGAGGCGGCAGGGGAGAAGAGGGCCTTGGCGGCCCCTGGGACAGCAAGACCACTAATAGGGTTCCTGTGGACCCACGCAGGTGTGAGGAACCAGAACAACTGAAAAAAGGGAGCCATTCAGAGGACAGTGAATCATAGCAAGGGACCATCACAGGGCTCATCCCATGGGAAGTGTTTGGAGTATGGGTGGTGGGTGAGATGGGAACACAGGGAGAACACTGGGACACAGCAAGGACAGCTGATCAGCCCCCTAGTCAGCACAGGACCACTCAGAAGCGACTGGTCAGGAATGCAGAATTGCATGGGGTGCAGTTTGATGAAAAAACTCATGCCCAGATCAGAGATTCTACAGAACACAGATCCACCAGGTCTCTGGAGAGCCAGAAGTACCTGTAAGGTCAACCATTAAACCCTGAGCTGCACAAAAAGCCTTCCCTAGGGAAACAGCAGCAAAGTAGCAATTTAAACAACCACACAGCTCAAGTACTAGTTCCCACAGGAAGTTCCCCCATGTTAGAAG
Source organism: Galeopterus variegatus (assembly GCF_000696425.1). Lineage (NCBI taxonomy): Eukaryota > Metazoa > Chordata > Mammalia > Dermoptera > Cynocephalidae > Galeopterus > Galeopterus variegatus. The sequence continues at coordinate 20,823 of NW_007741467.1, read as the reverse complement.
CAAAGGACAAAAAATTAGCTCCAGCCCAGGCACAACACCAGCACCTTGGGGCCTGCCTGGGGACCAGAGGCTTGGATCTGGGAACCGACCCACTCCCACTTCCAGGCAAACTGCACCAGTGCCTTGGGCCAGCCTGGGGACCTGAAGCATGGAGAAGGGGACTGGACCCCCCTCCCACTACCAGCCACACCATGCCAGCAACTTGGGGCCTGCCCAGGAACCCAGGGAATGGAGTTGGGGACCAGACCACCCTCCCACAACCAGGCACAACATGCCAGCACCTTGGAGTCCACACAGGGACCTGGGGCAAGGAGAAGGGGAATGGTCCTCTCTTTCACAACCAGGCACACAGTGCAAGAGCTTCAGGGCCCACCCAGGGACCTGAGGCATGGAGAAGGGGACTGGACCCCCCTCCCACAACCAGACACATCACGCCAGCTCCTCAGAGCCTGCCCGGGGACCCGAGGCAAGGAGAAGGAGAACGGACCTCTTTCATACAACCAGGCACACTGAGCCAGCACCTTGGGGCCCATCCAGGGACCCAGGGTATGGAGATGGGGACTGGACCTCTCTCCCACAACCAGGCACAACATGCCAGCACCTTGGAGCCCACCCAGGGACACAGGGTATGGAGAAGGGGACTGGACCTCTCTCCCACAACCAGGCACACCAAGCCAGTGTCTCGGGGCCTGTCCACAGTCCTGGGGCATGGAGAAGGGGAACAGACCACCCTCCCTCAAACAGGCACATCGTGCCAGCACCTTGGGTCCTGCCCAGGGACCTAGGACATGGAGAAGGGGACCAGGCTTTCCTCCCACAACCAGGCACAACATGCCAGCACCTCAGAGCCGACCTGGGGACCTGCGGCATGGAGAAGGGGACTGGACCTCTCTCCCACAACCAGGGACATCGTGCCAGCACCTCAGGGCCCACCTGGCCCAGAGGCGTGCAGAAAGGGAGTAGACCCTCCTCTCATGCCAGGCACAAAATGCCAGCACCTTGGGGCCCACCTGGGTACTCAAGGTATTGTGAAAGGGACCAGACTCTCCTGCGACAACCAGGTAGACTGCACCAGTACCTCAGGGCCCACCCAGGGATCCAAGACATGGAGAAGGGGACTGAACCCCTCTCCCACAACCAGGCACAGGGCACCAGTTCCTTGAGAACTGCCCAGGGACCAGAGGCATGGAGAAGGGGACCAAACACACCCCATAACCAGGCATACCCCCAATGCCAAGGAGCATACCAAAAACAGCACCTCCAGGTCGGTGGCTCACCACAGCCACCACAATAACCATGGCTGCTGCAAAAGCTGCTAGATGCCACAGCCACCAGGCTGTTCAATGAACATGAGAGTGAAGATGTCTCTTCAAGATACCAATTTTATTTCCTTTTTGTGTATAACTAGAAGAGGGATTACTGGATCATGGTAATTCTATGAAATAGAAATATAACAATTATGGGACTTCTAAAAGCAAAATAACCTCTACATAATTGGCATACCTAAAGGAGAGAAAAAAAAAAGATGAGATCTAGAAAGCATATTGAAAGAAATAATGAATGAAAATTTCCTGAATATGGAGAAAAATGACAGCATTCAGGTAAAGGAATCTCAGAGGTCACCAATCAAATTCAAGTCAAAGAAAAATACCCTAAGATACATTGTAATTACATTATCAAAAACCAAAGGCAAAGGAAGAATACTGAAAGAACCTACCTAGAGAAAGTAAACACATGATATTCAACAGAGCCCCAATAAGGATCTCAGCAGATTTCTCAGTAGAAACCCTACAGGCCAGAAGGGAGTGGGATGATATAATAAAAGTGCTGAAGGATAAAGACTGTCAACCAAGAATTCTGTGTCCAGTGAAACTAACCTTCGAATATCAAGTAGATATAAAGTCTTTTCCAGACAAACAAAACCTAAAGGAATTTATCAACACTAGACCCACATTACAAGAAATGTAAGTTATTCAAGCTGAAAGATGACACTAAAGTATAACCAGAAAACATTTAATGCTACAAAACTCATTAGTATAGTAAGTACAAAGACAATCTCAGAATACTCCAATGTCATAAGAGTGGAGAATAAACCACTTCTATCCTTATTGTGAAGACTAAAAGAAAAACCCAACAAGATAATAAGAAACTCAACAACTGTATAAGAGATTGGCAATATCAAAAGATATAACTTGAAACAACAGAATGTCTAAAAGTGGGGAGGGGAAGGATGTCAAAGCAGAGTTGGCTTTATTTTTTTTCTTTTCTCTCAGTGATCAAATGTATTATTAATTTAAAATAATCTGTCATGACTATAGATCTGTTTTGTAAACCTCATGATAACCACAACACAAAAACAAAAATAGTCACACTAAAAATAAATAATGAGAAATTAATATGCACTGCTAGAGAAAGCCACTTAATCACCAAGGAAGGCAGGAAGACCACAGGTGAGAGGGGCTGGGACATAGGACACTTCAGGATCCACAGCCAGGACTGACATCAGCAGGCTTATTACCTATGGGTAAGCATGGCTTATCCTGATCCCTAGGTGTATGGTGCTTGTGGCAGGACCAAGGTCAAATGGAGCTGTAACCGAGTCCACGTGGAAATGGGGCTGTTTCTGGACCTGTAGTCAGGACTACAGTTGGTGAGCCTGCCACCTGGGCATGGGTCTGACTTCTCAAAATGGCCCTTCTTAGTTCTAGGCTCCACTAGAATTTCATAACCTCCTACCTGGATCCCAAAGGGCCCACAAAGGCACTTCCATCCATGGATGGCTGCCAAATTATTGTTGCTATGGGAAGATACAAGAGGGAGACCTCCTACTGTGCAATCTTGTTGACATCGCTGCTCTCTTTGTGACTTCTGATTGAGGCTGGCATCTTTTAACAACTAGTAGATGTTATATGTTCGTTAGAGATAAACTTCTCAAGAATTTTACAATTTGTGTCAAGTAGTTTGGTAGTTACACAACAATGCTTTCTCCCTTTCTCTGTATAGTTCTTTTTACTTGAGTGTAAACTTCTGCTCCAGAATAAGAGGACTATTCAATATCCAAAGGTTATTGGCCAGAGTATCATATCCCCAAAGCAACCAGAAGCAATGGGAATGTAGGCTTAGGTTTTTGGCTGCAGTAACTCAATAGTTTCTTTATGAGATGCCTGAAGTACAATTCCATTTATGAAGTACAACTCGCTTCATGACATTGAAGGTCATGACAGAGCTGCTTCATGTTGCTGTTAACCCAGGAACAGCAACTTAACATACATAATACCAGTCAGAAATTCAACCTGCTTTGATGATGTGAGGTCCCAGTAATAGATCAGATCAATGGCAAAGTAAAGTTACATTAAGAAAACAAGCATGAGTTTTTTACTGCCCATTGCTTCACTTATCTATACATTTTATATATTTTTATAGATTTATTGATGCACATTGATATATAATGAAGTGTATGATTTTACAATGATGTCTACAAGCATGAAAATACCACCTCAATAAAAATAATGAAAATTTCCATTTATCCCGTGTTTCTCCATGATGCTTTGAAATTTATCCCTCCCTTCATCCTGTTTCCAAATAGTAGCCCATATATTCTAAATGTCATTATAGGCTAATTTTCATTTTCAAATATTTTATGTAAATGAAATCATACACTCTGGCTTTTTAAAAAAACTCAGCACAATGAATTTAAGAACTATCCGTGTGTGTATCAATAGTTTATTTCTTTATTTTATTGTGGTAAAAAAAAAAAAAAAAACCCAAACCAAAACAAACAAAAAACTCCACATAAGGTCTACCTTCTTAATAAATTTTTTTCATGTACAATACTTTATTGTCAACCAAAAATACAATGTTGTATAGCAGACGTCTAGAACTTTTTCATTTGCATAACTGAATAGCTGTTATTGCTCTGCACTATTTTTTCTTTTGAATTTCTAATATTCTGCCAATCCTATGCAATGTAGTTTTATTTCAGAAAATGTATTTTCAGCTCCAGAAGATTAATTTGGGTATTTTTTGATCTTTTGTTTCTTTCATTATCAAGCTAACACTTTCCTCCACCTTTCTGAACATAGGTAGTGTACTTTTAATAGCTCCTTTCATGTCAATGACAACTCTGTAATCTATATCATTTCTAAATCTGTTTTACTTAGTTAATTGATTTCATTACTAAGAGCTGAATATTCTTACTTCTTTGTATGTCTGCCAACATTTTTGGCTGAAGCCAGACATGTATTCTACATTGTGAATGCTGAATACTTGGTGTTCTTTTAAATATTGTTGGACTCTGTTCTGGTATTTAGTTATGTTGATCTTTAAGAGGCTTGCTTTTAAACTTTGCAGATAAAAGTCTAGGACTACTTTGGTACCACTAATAAGGCAATAGTAATGGCACCATAGTAGTAATGGCACCATAGTAGTAATGGCACCCTTCCTTTCTTCTAACTTTACTTGATGCTTCTTGTGTTAGGAGGTCTTTCCACTATGACTAATAATTACCTGAACTACATACAGCCCTCCTTAAGCTTTAAGGATTTCTCTAATCACTGGTTTCCAGTGGTTCTTTTGCTGGCTTCACTGTTTCTTTTCATGCATGAACTGTTCATTATTCAGCGAAAGGTTTGAGCGGATTTCTAGAATTCTCTCTGCAGTTTTCTCCTCACTGGTACTCTAGCATGTGGTCTCTAGATGTCTAGGCTTTCTCGAGCTCTGATTCCTGCATTCTCAACTCAGGGAAACTGGTGGGTGTTCTACTCTATGTCAGTGTTACAACTGCTTATAACTCTGTCTAGGCAGTTATCTCAGCCAATGGTCTGGCTCATCTCATTTATTTTCTTTCTCTCAGAAGTTAATGTCCTGTATTACCTGTTGTCCAATACCCCCAAACTTTAGTTTCTTAAGTTTTGTCTCATTTGTGAGCTATTTAAAGTGAGATAATAAATATGTTTCATTTTACTCCCTCTTGGAGAGAGGTGGAATTCTCAACATTATGTTTGAAAATTAGTTTGTTAAAATATTTTGTTTAGCAGAATATGCTATGCAAAGAAGAAAACATTACACATTTTTCTACTCTAAACACTCTAAATTCAAAGATTTTAATAATGGCTAAGATCAATAAAAATCAGTTAGTTTATATTCATCGATTAAACACCTTGAATTTTGTTAGCAAATTTAACCAAATATTCCTAGACAGAAATGACAATAAACAAATGACAGTTATATACAACAATCTGAATGAATCTTACAATGTGCACCAAAGAAGCTAGATACAAAAGAATATATATTGTGTGATTCCGTATATGTAAACATCAAAAATGTGTAAAAGTAATCTATGATATTAGAAAATAGAATCACAGTAACTTTGGATGCAAAAGAATGTGTGGTGATTAAATGGAGCATAATGAGAGCCTTCTTAAGTGCTGGTAATGTGTATTTCTCCATATATCTTTCAAGTATTATCTCCAGTTATTTTTAGCTTTAATGAGTTTGTTATATTTTAGTCATATAAAAGACTTTGATTTGTATCCAGTTAAATTTATGAATATCTGACTTTTTTGGGATGCTAGTTTGTATCACTCTTATATTTGGGTTTAATTTTTTATAATTGGATTTTAATTTTTACTCCATCTGAAATATATGTTGAAGGCAGGAGTAAGATAACATTTCCTTTTATGACATATTTTTTTCACTAGAAAAATGGTCCCAAACTAATTTTTTTCCCTTAACAATTCAAAACACTATATTTTCTTTTTCAGTCTTATTTAAATTTTTCCATTCAAGATAACTATTTAAAATACATAAATATTAATATTTTGTTTGAAGGCATAAGAAATAAGACTATATTGAAGAAATATAGTAATACAGTAAAAAATAAGATGATATTGAAGAATTACTGACCAAGGTCCCAAGGAGAACTTATCAAAGAGGTAAGCTTCTTAAGGGGGGGTGCGCAGGGGCAGGAGTTCTCCTTTCACTGTGGGTACGGATGCTGAAGTGCTTCAACCAAGGTATAAAGATGAACTATAAACACAAACATAATCATTTTCAGAAGAGGATACCCTTATCTGGATATCAAATTTTTATTACAATGAATTATGCAAATCTAATATCTGTCATACAATAAAAAATTCTAGATTTTTTTTGAAGATAAAATAGCATGAAACCCAGGGAAAAAATAGACCATAGAAGCAGAACATCAGAGATGACGCTTATTGGTACAGTTGTCCTCAGTATCCATGGGAGATTGGTTCCAGGACCCATCACAGATCCAAATCCACAAATGCTTAAGATCCTTATATAAAATGGCATAGTAATTGCATAGAACCTACACATATCCTCCCTTATACTTTAAATCATTTCTACATTATTTATAATACTGAATACAATGTAAATGCTGTGTAAATAACTGGTATACTGCATTCCTTAAGGAATAATGACAAAAAGAAAGTCTGTACATGTTCAGTACAGATGTGATCATCATAGGCCTAAATGCATTTTCAATCCACAGTTGTTTGAATCTGTGGATGAGAAACCCATAGATACAAAGAGGTGGTTGTATTTTTTAAACAAGGTTTAATATAACTATTTGCTTGGCCTAAAGAGTTAAAAGGCAAGATAAAGAATTTTTGCAGAGAAATGGATGCTGTAAAGGGGAATCAAATGGAAATTCTAATCCTGAAAAACACAATAAATAAAGTCAAGAATTTAAAGATTGAGTGTAATAGCTAATTAGCCATAGATACATGAAAGACTAACTATTGGAAAGATAGTTGAGAGGAAAATATGCAAAATGAATTATAAGTGGGCAAAATTATAGGGAATGGTCTCAATGAATTTAGTAATATATAATGCTATGGTCTGGAAGATTAAATATAATTACAATGCTAATTATTTCCAAACAGATTATTAGAATCAAGGTTATACCAACAAAAATCTTATGGATTTGTTTTTATATATATGCACATGTAATTGAACAGGCTGATTTTGAATTTTATATAAAATTTTAAGGAAATGAGAATAGACCATTTATATTAAGAATAAATGGGAGTAGTAGCTCTATCCAAAATAGATTTATTGTAAGACTTTGTAGTAATTTTAAAAGTGTGCCATTGGCCTACGAAGAATGTAAAGAATTAAAACAGCATAAAGATTACCAAAATATATTTACATAAAATATATGTGGTCTTTTCCAAAGCTGGAGAAATGGCATGCTTATTAATCACACTCACCTCCTAAACCATTTCAAAGAATGGGAGAAGGCCCATAGGTTTTGTTGCCTGGACACAAACTCTGTGTTAGTTATCATGCATTAGTTAAGAAAAATAAATTAAAAAGAGAGAAAAAAAAGAATCTGTGCTGCCAAAGAGGCCTGAGAGCCGCCAGGCCCACAGGGCCCTGAGCCACCCACGCTAGAACATGCAGGCACCATGCAGTGGGATCCCAGCCCAGGCTAGTCCCCATGGCCCAAAGAGGCAGGAGAGCCACCAGCTTACAGGCCCCAAGCCACCCACACTGGACCAGGCAGGCACTGTGCCACAGGAATCCCAGCCCAGGCTAGTACCCATAGCCCAGAGAGGTCCAAGCCACCAGCCCACAGGCCGCAAGGCAGCTGTGCTGAATTGGCAGTCCCTGCAGGATCCAAGCCAGTCACTAGGGTCGAACAAGTGGACTCTGAAATCCAATGCCACAGTGACTAAAAACCAAAGGAAAGATACCAGAAATATGAAAAACCAAGAAAGTACGACAGCACCAAAGGACTATAATAACTCTCAAGTTCTAGATCCTATAGAATAGGAAGTCCTTGAAATGAGTGATAAGGAATTTCGAGCAATAATTCTAAGAAACTAAATGAGATACAAGAAAAGTCAGTTAGACAACACAATGAAATAAGAAAAAGTATACAGGACCTGAAAGAAGAAATGTAGAAAGAAATCAATGCCCTGAAAAAGAATGTAGCAGAGCTTGTGGAGCTGAAGGACTCATTCAATGAAATAAAAAACACAACAGAAATTTTAACTAGCAGGCTAGACAAGCAGAAGAGAATTTCTGACCTTGAAGATGGGCTGTTCAAAATAACACAAGCAGATAAAAAAAAGAAAAAAGAATTAAAAACGTTGAAGAAAATTTAAGTGAGGTAACAGAAAGCCTTAAGCACTCAAGTATCCAAATCATGTGTATTCCAGAGGGGAGGAAAAAGTAAATGGCTCTGAAAACATATTCAGTGAAATAATAGCAGAAAACTTCCCAGGTATAGGGAAAGGCACAGATCTTCAGATTCAGGAGGCTCAAAGATCCCCTAAATTATTCATCCCCAAAAGGTCCTCTCCAAGACATGTTATAGTCAAATTAGCAAAACTAAAAGACAAAGATAGAATCTTAAAAGCTGCAAGAGAGAAGCGTCAAGTCACCTATAAGGGAGCCCCAATCATACTAACATCAGACTTTTCATCAAATACCCTAAAAACCAGAAAAGAATGGGATGATATATTCAAAATACTAAAAGACAGAGATTGCCAGCCAAGCATACTTTACCCAGCAAGTCTATTCTTCTGAAATGAAGGACAAATAGTATATTTTTAAGACAAACAAAAACTGTAGGAGTTCACTATCACATGACCAGCCTTATAAGAAATTCTCAAGGGAGTTCTGGGTTTGGTACCTGAAAAACAACCATCACTGCCATAAATACAGAAGAAAGAACAAAACCCACTAGTAAAATAAAAATGCTAACAATAAATAGAAAAAAAAGTATGTTTACCACCACAAGAAACCAACAAACACAGAAATCAAACAGTAAATCAGGAAAAATGGAATAAAAGATAGTTAAGACATCCAAACAAAAATCAATAAATTGCTAGGAGTAATTCAATACCTTTTAATAATAATTCAATGTAAAAGGATTGGATTCCCCACTCAAAAGATACAGACTGACTGACTGGATTAAAAAGGTGAACCTAATGAAATGCTGACTTCGAGAAATTCACTTTACCTGTAAAGACACACATAGATTAAGAGTGAAAGGATAGAAAAAGATATACCATGCAAACAGAAAAGCAAAACAAGCTGGAGTAGCTATTCTTATATCAGATAAAATAGGCTTTAAACCAAAAACAATAAAAAGAGATAAAGAGGGCCACTATATAGTGACAAAAGAATCTGTCCATCAAGAAGACATAACAATCACAAATATATACACACCCAATGTCAGAGTAGCCAGATTTATGAAGCAAATACTATTAGACCTAAAGAATGAGATAGGCTCTAATATGGTAATAATCGGAGACCCAAACACCCCACTATCAATATTGGACAGATCATCTAGGCAAAAAACCAACAGAGAAACACAAGATCTAAACAACACTTCAGACCAATTGGACTTGGTAGATATCTACAGAACATACCATCAAACAATCTCAGAACATTCATTCTTCTCATCAGCACATGAAACATTATCCAGGATAGACCACATGTTGGGTCAAAAATCAAGTCTCAACAAATTCAAAAACATTGGAATTATTCCATGTATTTTTTCATACAACAATGGGGTAAAATTTGAAATCATTAACAAATGAAACTCTGGAAACTATATAAACACATGGAAATTAACCAACATTCTACTTAATGACATGTGGGTCCAAGAAGAAATTAAACAGGAAATCAAAAAATTTATTGAAACCAATGAAAATAATGACACATCCTACCAAAACCTGTGGGGTAATGCAGAAGCAGTACTAAGGGGGAAATTTTTAGCATTAAGTGCTACCTTCAGAAAATGGAAAGATGGCAAATAAACAACCTAAAACTTCACCTTAAAGAATTAGAAAGACAAGAAGAATCCAAACCCAAAGATAGGAAATGGAAAGAAATAATTAAGATCAGAGCAGAACTAAATAAATTAGAAACCCCCAAAATGATACAAAAGATCAATGAAACAAAAAGTTGTTTTTTTTGAAAAGATAAATAAAATCGGCAAACCATTAGAAAGGTTAACTAATAAAAGAAGAGAAAAGACCCAAATAAAAAAAAAATTAGAAATGAAAAAGGTGACATTACAACTGATACCTCAGAAATACAAGGAATCATTAGAGACTACTATAAACAACTATATCCCAACAAATTTGAAAATCTGGAGGAAATGAATAAACTATTGGACACACACAAACAACCAGAACTGAGCCAAGAAGATATAGAATATCTGAAGAAACCAATAACAATAAAAGAGATTGAAGCTGTTATCAGAAGGCTCCCAACAAAGAAAAGCCCAGGACTGGATGGGTTCACTGCAAAATTTTATCAAACCTTCAAAGAGGAATTGATACAAATTCTCTATAAACTATTCTGAAAGATTGAAATAGAGGCCATTCTCCCGAACTCATTCTATGAGGCAAACATCACCCTGACACCAAAACCAGACAAAGACACAACAAAAAAAGAAAACCACAGGCCAATATCCTTGATGAATATAGATGCAAAAATCCTAAATAAAATACTAGCTAACAGAATATAACAACAGATGCACAAAATTATACCCTGTGATCAAGTGAGATTCATCCCAGGGATGCAAGTTTGTTTCAAAATACACAAATCAATAAATGTGATACACCACATCAATAAAATCAAAGACAAAGACTACATAATTGTCTATATAGATGCTGAAAAAGCATTTGACAAAATTCAACATTCTATTGTGATAAAGACTATCTACAAGTAAGGTATAGATAGGAAATATCTCAACATAATTAAAGCCATAAATGATAAGCCCAATGCCAAAGTCATCCTGAATAGTTGGAAGTACTAGCCAGAGCAATCAGAGAAGAGTAGGAAATAAAGGGCATCCAGATTGGAAAAGATGAAGTCAAACTGACCCTGTTTGCATATGAAATGATCCTGTATGTCAAACAGCCTAAAGCCTATATAAAAAAAATCTTAGAGCTGATAAAAGATTTCAGCAAAGTTGTAGGATACAAAATCAACCACAAAAATCAGTAGCATTTCTAGTCTCCAATAGTGAACATGCAGAAAAAGAAATCAATAAAGCTAGCCCATTTACAATAGTCACCAAAAAATAAAATACTTAGGAATAAAGTTAAACAAATATGTGAAAAATCTCTACTAAGAGAACTACAAACCACTGATGAGAGAAATTAAAGAGGACTCATGAAGAAGGAAAGATATCCCATGCTCTTGGATTGGAAGAATTAACATTGTGAAAATGTCCATACTCCCTAAAGTGATCTACAGATTCAATGCAATCCACATCAAAATTCCAAGGATATTTTTCTCAGAAATGTAAAAAAACATCCTAACATTTATATGGAATAACAAAAGCCAAGAATAGCCATAGCAATTCAGAGCCAAAAAAATAAATAAATAATAAGATGGCAACATAACCCTACCTGACTTTAAACTATACTACAAAGCTACAATAACCAAAAGAGCATGGTACTGGCATAAAAACAGACACAGAGATCAATGGAATAGAAGAGAGAATCCATAAATCAATCCATACACCTTCAGCCATCTGATCTTTGACAAAGGCACCAATTCTACACATTGGTGAAAAGACTGCCTCTTCAGCAAATGGTGTTGGGGAAACTGGATATTCATATGTAGGAGAATGAAACTAGACCCATACCTCTCACCATATAGCAAAATCACCACAAAATGAATTAAATAATTAAATATACATCCTGAAACAATAAAACTCCTTAAAGAAAACATAGGGGAA
>NW_007741467.1:7680-8432 GCF_000696425.1 Galeopterus variegatus | reverse complement strand
GGGGGGGGAAGAGGAATTAGTAAAGGGACAGGAAAACCAAATACATTCTATTTTGATAAATTAAGAAAACCCAAAAACTAATTTAAAAAAATGAGAGAGAAATAGAGATTAGAGTAGTGGTTACCAGAAGCAGGAAATGGGAGGGGAGCGGGTGTCAGGATTAGGTGGTAGACTGGTGCAAAGTTAGATAAGAAAAATAAGTTTTGGTGCCTAGGCTGACAATATCTACTATTGTATATTTCAAAGTAGCCAGAAAAATGGATGTTGAATGACATACCCACAAAGAAATGATAAATATTTAGGTGATAGATATGCTAACTATTCCGATTAGATCATTATACAATATATGCATGTATTGAAACAACAAACTGTACCTCATAAACATGTACAATGAAAAAAAATGTATTATAAATTTTTAAAAAGTAAGACAAGTTTAGAATTATTTTTATTATTTTTATTTTAATTAGAATTTGAGTTCTAGGAAAGGAATGCCTGTTAAGAACTTCACTCTGCTGCTTATTGACAGTGTTAGCTGACAATAGTGATCTGATCAGATCTCCCTAGATCCCTTATTACCACTTTTTGCTCCCCGCTATCCCACAGAAACTTCAGCATTCTTTCTGGTTCCAATGGGCAGATAGAAACTATTGAGCAACTTGAGTGTGCTTTATCCGTACCCAGACACACAGAAGTTTCTGGGAATTTATATCCTCAGATGGCCTTAAATGAACAACTACAGTGTATGAACGAAT
>NW_007741467.1:5266-6411 GCF_000696425.1 Galeopterus variegatus | reverse complement strand
AATGATACCAGCTATTTAGCTCATGCCTAAAGATTGAAATTTAACCATTTCAATGCTTTTTAAAAAAACTTTATTAACTGAAGAAAAATGAGTTCTTTTAAAGACTTTCCAAAATTGGAAACAAAAAGTCAGGGGAGCTAAATCAGGACTGTAAAGTGAATGCCTAATGATTTCCTATGGAAACTCTCTCAAAATTATTCTTGTTTGATGAGAAGAATGAGCAGGAGCATTGTCGTGTTGGAGTAATCTCTGGTAAAGGTCTTCTGGGCATTTTTCTGCTAAAACTTTGGTTAACTTTCTCCAAACACTCTCATAATAAGCAGATGCTATCGTTCTTTGGCCTTCCAGAAAATCAACAAATGCTTTGAGCATTGAAAAAAAACCTTCTGCTATAATCTTTGCTCTTAACAGGTCCACTTTTGCTTTGACTAAACCACTTCCACTTCTTGGTAGTCATTGCTTTGATTGTGCTTTGTTTTTAGAATCATAAGGGTAAAACCATAGTTTATTTCCCGTTACAATTTGTCCAAGAAATGCCTCAGGATATTGATCCCACTTGTTCAAAATTTCCATTGAAAGCTCTGCTCTTGTCGGTAGCTGATCTGAGTGCAACAGTTTTGGCACACATTCAGCAGAAAGTTTGTGCAAATTTAATTTTTCAGTTAGAATTGTGTAAGGTGAACCAATTGAAAGATCTATGGTGTTGACTACTTCTGCTGTTAATGGTCAGTATTCTTCAATTAGGGCACAGAAATGATGATTTTTTTCCTTGCAAATTGCTGTGGATGGTCTGCTGCTGCAGGCTTCATTTTCACCACCATCTTGTTCCTTCTTTTTATTTATTTATTTATTATTGAATCATAATTGATTATACCTATTTTGGGGTTACTGCATTGACCACCATCACCTGTATGAAACATGTATTGATCAAATAAATATTATTAGCATATTAATTATTGCAAATCATAATTATCCTTTATGCCCCTTACCCAATGTTTCCCCAACCTCCTTTTTTCTTCCCCCATCCCACATTTAATAACTACAGATTTGTTCTCTTTTTCTGAAAGACCAATGATTTACTGTGGGGTCTTTCTTTCTTTCTTTCTTTCTTTCTTTCTTTCTTTCTTTCTTTCTTTCTTTCTTTC
>NW_007741467.1:0-203 GCF_000696425.1 Galeopterus variegatus | reverse complement strand
AATGATACCAGCTATTTAGCTCATGCCTAAAGATTGAAATTTAACCATTTCAATGCTTTTTTAAAAAACTTTATTAACTGAAGAAAAATGAGTTCTTTTAAAGACTTTCCAAAATTGGAAACAAAAAGAAGTCAGAGGAGCCAAATCAGGACTGTAAAGTGAATGCCTAATGATTTCCTATGGAAACTCTCTCAAAATTATTC
>NW_007741466.1:18558-25297 GCF_000696425.1 Galeopterus variegatus | reverse complement strand
ACAGGATGTTGATGTGGGAGGCTGTCTGTGTGTGGGGGCAGGAGGTATGTGGGAACTCTCAGCACTTTTGGCTCCATTTTGCTGTGAACCTAAAACCGCTCTAAAAAAATTGTCTTTTTTTTTAAAGACAGAGAAAATGGTTAAAATAAGGTTAATCAGAGTTAGTTTGCACTAGTGTTTGAATGGATTTTATAATGGTGGTGTGTGGACAATAGATTTGTGTTTTGAGTGACCAGTGAGAGGCTCCCAAGTGACTATGTAATATGGAAAGAGATCCATGTCTCGTAACTCATTCTCTGTGTCACAGAGTGATGCTGGTTGGGCCTAATGCATTCCTAAAGGACCCAAGGGTCACATCATCTTTGCCTCTGGTTTTGAGGGATGCTCAGGAACCTGCACCCCCTTTGACTGCCCGAAGTCTGAATTAATTGATAAATAAGATAAAGGTGTAAGGCAGATGTAGTAAATATCACCTGCATTACAGTTGAAGCTGGTATTGGGGGATGCAGCTTATATATGCAGGCCCTAGCCCTCCTAAATATTGAACCACAGAGTCAGAAGGACTTAGGCACCCGGGCACCTACAATATTAAAAACTGCAGGCCTCTGGATTTGGGAATGGAGCCTGTACCACTAAGGTTTTTGCAAGGCCCAGGGCAGCTGAGAACACATGCTCTCTCCGACTGGCTGGCTTCCAAAAGCAAGAGGAGAGAAGGGGACAGGACTGTGCATGCCCGATTGCTCCTCCAAAATTGGCAGCCAGACTAGTCATTCCATCTCCCCCAGGACTAAGTGACTGAATGGTGGAGAGTAGCCAGAAGTGTTCCACTGACAGATATCCCTTCACATGAAAACACATGTCTGGGGTGGGGAGAAATTATTCACCTCCTAACCTTAAAATACAGACAAGGTGATTATAATAGCACGTGGTTTCCTGCAGGGAATCCCAGAGGTTAAATGTATCCCTTTTTTCTTGGTTTCAGATACATTGAGCATTACTTAAAGGAGTTCATAACATCTGCTAATAAGTACTTCATGGTTGGCCACAAAGTCATCTTTTACATTATGATGGACGACCTCTCCAAGATGCCTTTGATCGAGCTGGGTCCTCTACGCTTCTTCAAAGTGTTTGAGATCAAGCCTGAGAAGAGGTGGCAGGACATCAGCATGATGCGCATGAAGACCATCGGAGAGCACATCACTGCCCACATCCAGCACGAGGTCGACTTCCTCTTCTGCATGGATGTTGACCAGGTCTTCCAAGACAATTTTGGGGTAGAGACCCTGGGCCAGTCGGTGGCTCAACTACAGGCCTGGTGGTACAACAAATATCCATACCAGTTTACCTATGAGAGGCGGAAAGAGTCAGCAGCATACATCCCATTCGGTGAGGGGGATTTTTATTACCACGCGGCCATTTTTGGAGGAACACCCATGCAGGTTCTGAACATCACCCAGGAGTGCTTTAAGGGAATCCTCCAGGACAAGAAAAATGACATAGAAGCTGAGTGGCATGATGAAAGTCACCTAAACAAGTATTTCCTTCTCCACAAACCCACTAAAATCTTGTCCCCAGAATACTGCTGGGATTATCACATAGGCCTGCCTTCAGATATTAAAATTGTCAAGCTATCTTGGCAGACAAAAGAGTATAATTTGGTTAGAAATAATATCTGACATCAAATTGTGCCAGTAGGCTTCTGAATTTGAGAGAGTATTATTCTGGCTACTTCCTCAGAAAAGTAACAATTTTAACTTTAAAAAGTACTAACAAAACACCAACACGGCAAATGTATATTCCTCCTTGTAACTTTGAGCCTTGTAATATGGGAGAATGAATCAATGGTAATCATATGTAAATTCCCAGTGATTTCTTATCTATTCTGGGTTTGGGAGAAATACTATCAGCTGAACCAAAAAAAATTGTCATAGGCATAAAATAAGCCAGAAACACTCTACAGGTGCCAGATAATGTACTGGAGAAAAGGGTGCTAACAGAAGGTTCGGCAACAAGATACTGTTGTGGGGGGGTTGTCCCCTTGATTTCAATGTCTTCCTGTTTTTGAGGGGGTCTAAAGCAACACAGAGTTGCTTCACAGCTGGAGAACTCTTAGTAAGGAGGCATCTACCCTGGCAACCCTCAAAGTCTTAAACAGCAGATTGCTTCAGGCTATCTATAGTCCATGTCCTTTTCTCATCAGGATGTTGTTTGGCTTCTGTGTGAAAGACTGGTGGAAATTCCCAGTGGACAGCATGGTGGTGAATTTCAGAGTTCCAGGGAATATGAATGAGCCAGTGGCTGCTCAGCATGAAGTGAAAACAAAGTTTCAACATGAGTTTGCAATGTGATATAGCAAAGAAGAGGAAAGAAAGTGGAAAGAAAGGGGCTCTTCACTGTGGGGCAGTGCCACCCTGGAGGGACACAGGGTCCAGTGTTGGTGCTTACATGCATCGTGGATCCAGGCGCTGAATGGGAGGCAGTGTGGATGATCTCCAGCCTCCTTGACCTCATGACTAACAGAGCAGCAGGAACTTGAGTAGAAGATGCTTCTTGTTTTGCCCAAGTTATATTCAGTCTACCAGACTCTGCAACTGGTGGCTTCCGATCCTTGGTAAAGGGCTGTGGATGGTGTCAGAGAAGGCAAAGGCCCGATGTGGATTTGAAGAGGCTTGCAGGGAGTTACATTTCCAGGACTTGGGCTTCATCTGAGGACAGTCATCAGCTGGCCCTACCACCCGCTCTAAGACTCGGGGTCCCTCAGCCCATCATGCCCCAACTTGAAGGGCTGAGATCAAGGAGTGGACCAGAGGAACAGCCTCCTACTAAGTAACCTCTCATTTCCCCCTGCTCCATCTGCACTATGGAAGTGTAACAACCAGACATACTTAACAAAACAGTAAATTGATTTTATAACAAGGGCAATGGGAGACCCAGTCCTCATGACTGAACAACTTAACATTCAATTCCCTTCTCTAAAAGAAGCTGTGAAATCCTGCATATTAGAGTGAAGCAAGTCAATGCACAGGAAGTTAGGAGGCAACATTTACATAGTCACATATACGCTCATGCATCACTTAAGGAGGGATTCGTTCTGAGAAATGCATCGTTGGGCAATTTCATCATTGTGCAAACATCAGAGAGTGCACTGACACAAACCTAGACGGCATAGCCTACTACACACTTAGGCTGTAAGCTCCAGCCATCATAATTGGCCATAACGTCATTAGGTGGTGCATGACTATTTATGTTTTGCTTGTGTTCCAGTTTAGGTCATTTGTTTCTACTTTCAAGCAATTTATTTGAAAAGCCCTTGCACTGGCTTGATGTACAAGGCGATGGGCTCCTTTGATAAAACAAAACCTGCATTTCATCTGCCCTTTCATTGTGTCTCCTACTCTTCAATCCTTGCCAAAAAAAAATCTCACATCTAACAAAACAAAACAAAACTCCTGGATTAGTGGGCTTTGAAAAAGAAAAAGGAGATAACATGTCAGTTAAGAATCTTGCTTCTCTATTACTCAAGTTGTCTTGGATCCAATCTGGAGGAGTGTGAGTTTAATGGTTTAAATCCTGAAACAAAGAAATGATCTATCCTGAAAGTTTAGAGAACAGAGCTGATGTTTACTTTTGAGGGAATTTCTTGATTTTTAAAAAATTCATTTAAATTTAAATCCCAATGGATGAATTCAAGATCTCATTAATAGTTGTTATAATATTTTTTTTAAATAAAAGTTCTGATTTACAATTGAATAAATTATTTTCTCAGTATATTCTGGTTTGGTCATGGATTGTGCATTTTCTCTCAAAGATGTTCAAAATTGTCAATTGTAGAATTTTAGGTTCTTAGACTCAGAAAAGCCCTCATGCCCTTCTGAAAATGTGTCCATTATTTCAGAGAAAGAAGGAACAGGCTTGAGATTCATTGCACAATTTTTAAAAGAGATGCTTTCCAAAGCAATGCACTGAAATAATTAACTGCCAGTGGAAGAACCTTTAGTGGAAGGAAATGGCTTACCTCTGAAGCCCAGGGTGGGGTACCAGGGCAGAAAAAAACAATACCATCACCATCTCTGGGGGTTATTAGTCCTGACCTCTGGGGAATATATCTGGCCAAGGGAAAAGGATGGATTTCTAGGAAGTCTAGGTAGGTATATTTATAATATAAAAATTAAAGGTGATCAGGCAGATGTAGTGAGATGCACTGAATATACAAGAGGTCATGATTCCCTCATAGTAGAGAATTATTCCCATCTTATAAATGAGGAAAGTAAGGTTCAGAAAGGTTAAGCCATCCAGCTGGTAAGTGGCCATACTGAGGTTCAATCCAGAGAAGCTCACAAAATATTTTGACCCAGTATATATGGAGGGCCATGTTTAATATCAGAGGAAATGCAACTTATAGAAGAATCTTATAAAGGGGAATTTTTGCCATAATAATATTTTAAATACGATACATTCCCAGGCTTGTACCATCTCCCACTTTTTATGCATTTAACCTGCCCCAAATGTATGAAAGTTAAAATGCATCCTGTAAAAAAATAAAAACTTATCATTCTTATCTTTAAATTGTGCATGCAACGCTGATGTAAGCACCCTGGGCACATGCTGAGCTGCTGCACCAAGGCAGTACCTCAGGAGACATGATCCCCCAGAGGGGGTGGGTAGAAGAGACAGCTATATCTCCTTCCATTCCATCTCCAATCTGGGAACCATATGCAGCTGGAAGGGGCAAAGTTTGTCCAAGACTGAAGGACCTCTCTTTGTCCTTTGATCTCTCCTAGCTGAAGGCGCCATCATGTGAAAATCTCAGCTATGGCAATACTTATACTTACAAGAATTTATTAAATGTACTATTTATTAAATATGCCCTATGTAAAGGAATAACGCAGGCATGATAGCATACTCACAAGCGTGAAAAATCATAGAAAGAGTGAATATATAACAATGAGCATACACTGTAAGGAGAGAAAAGAGGGTCAAGTGGGGGCTCATTGGTCAAAGTCTCATCCGAAAGGGTGCAGAGCTAGGATTCCAACCTGGGACTGTCTGACTCTAAATTCTGTGCCCTTTCCACAGCTCCAGGCTACCTCTCTCACTCTCTCTTACACACACACACACTCTAACCATCTTGCTTTTGAAGTTTGGGGACATCAAAGGAGTCACCATCAAAGCTCTCAATTCTTTTGTTAGGCATTAAAGAGAGGGGAATTTGGTAGACTGAAAATTCTTCAAAGGCAGGATGTAGGTCTGAAGTTGGAGAAGCAGGAACATGAAACCTGAGCAGGTATGAGGTACAGGTTAAGTGCAACGGCTAAGGGAGTATGAAGGAAGGAAGGATATCTGGGGAAGTGGAAATAGCTTCAGAGCGGCTGACTCCAAACTGAGCTTTGAAAGAAGAAGGGATCACTGTGAAGAACTGATGGAAAGGTTTCAGAGGAAGAAGCAGCAGGTGTGAAGCCCAGAGGGCTGCAGTAAAACCCACAAGAATGGTGTCGAGGCTTTGGGACTGGATGAAATCACCTGGCAGAACCTGTATGAAAAGAAGCAAAGACCACGTGAGGGCTTTGGCTGGTTGATCACCCCACATTTGCCCAGCATTTGTGGCTCTCTCTCTCCTTTCCCAGCAATCCTTCGTCTCTATTAGGAAATCTATGGATTTCTATGGAANAATCACCTGGCAGAACCTGTATGAAAAGAAGCAAAGACCACGTGAGGGCTTTGGCTGGTTGGTCACCCCACATTTGCCCAGCATTTGTGGCTCTCTCTCTCCTTTCCCAGCAATCCTTCGTCTCTATTAGGAAATCTATGGATTTCTATGGAATTTCTATGGAAACTGGTGCCATGGTTGGAGCAATTGATCTTGGCTAAGCTAATCAGCACTTTCCAATGCCCTGGTGGCAATGATTGATGCAGGGGTGGGCAGGTGACCTAAATTAGTCCAAACGAAGTGAATTTCAGGTATTTTACTAGAAATGAGGAAGGATGTATTATTGTGAGCTGCTAGACAAGGGAGGTTAGACTTAGGATGAAATTGACAATAGGAAAGGAAGAGCAGGGACACTGAAGGAAACTCAGTCCTTGGTGACAACCATGAGCCAGTGGATCCAGCCTTACCTAAGGTCTGCACTGCCTGTGGGCTTTTCAAATGTGTGAGCCAGTAAGTCCTATTAGTGTTTAAGCCAGTTGGAATCGGGCTTTCTCTTACTTATAACTGAAAATATCCTCATTGAACCCCTCCCAGAGAGTTAGTTCCTCTAAGGCAGGACCATAGTCCGCCTCTGAATCAGCTCCAACACCGATTACATCATGTATGTCAGAGGTACTGCTTAACAAATATTTCCTAAATGAATGAATGCATCAACATCCACTCTCAAAATATAAGAAGGGCTTTTCTTTAATATAAAAAATTTCAATCTTTCATTGTGGACTTTGTCTTTTTAAGAAGCACCTAGGACTTTTCCTCCTGTAGTACACAGTGTGGGAACTCAGGAGTTACAGCCTGGGCATCAGGCTTAGGCTGCAAACCAGTGCCGTAACCTACTGGGTTCAGTGCAGCTTCAAGGCTAGTGATGCATGGGATAAATTTGCTCCATCAGCATACAGCCGTGCTTCTCAGCCTGGGAATCACAGTCCCCTCCCCACATCCCCTACCCAGGACATTTGGCAATGGCAATGTCTGGAGGCATTTTTGGTTGTCACAACTGGTGGAGAGGTGCTATAAGCATCTAGTGGGTAGAGG
>NW_007741466.1:15262-17107 GCF_000696425.1 Galeopterus variegatus | reverse complement strand
CGCAAGAAACAGAAACCCCCTTGAGCTGTCTAAACTCCAAAAGGAATTTGTTGGGAGGCTTCTGGAGATTTCCACTGAATACAAGGGAGAGTTGACAAGCAGGCAGTGGTGTGCTGAAGCCGGCCCATACCGGCTTGTGAGAGCCAATTACATGCAATATTCCCTGCTCCCTGTTCAGAGACATCATTGTGGTAGCTTGAAATAGGCCATGGTTGAAGTATTTACACCATGAGAACCAACAAGCACTAGAAACCATGGTTCTTTTTCTTTTCCTTTCCTCCTTTCTTTTCTTTTTCTCTTTCTTTTTTAAAATTTTTTTTATTTTTAAATTTTCTCTAGGGTCTGTTGTTTAAAATTTACCAGCACATCACTGCAAATGGGCCCTAAGCAAGAACCAGGGACACTCAAGGGCCTCAACAGCTGAAAATTGTGAAGTCCTCCTTGAGGTTTGCCATTAATAGGATCCAGCTCCAACTACCTCCGTTCTCAGGGTTTCTTCTTTTAAAACTCTGAATTCCTGAAAAAGAAATCCGAAATGGCACAGCACCACTTCTGCTGCCAGTAGCTGTGCCCAGGATAGGTTATTTGGCGGGCGATTGCACTATGGGGCAGTCCTCAGAGAAGGACATACTGTTGTGAGCTGGGTGTCTACCCTCTAAAAGTGTCTACCATTTTCCACATCGGCTGTCTGGCTGTTCAATCACTTCTTCCCATACATCTGAAATACTCCCGCCTACCATGATCCAAAAATGTTATGCACTATCCCAGCACAGCCCTCTCTCCTAATAGCAGGCTGCTGAATCCACAGGTAATGTCATAGGGCCAGCCTTCTCAGAGTCTACTTCTTCAGATAATAACCATTTCTCTTTTGGTCCCTGAGACAGCTCATCTGACTGTTCTGAAATCTGTGAAATAAATGGCAAATTTAGCTCACACCCAAACACAGTTCAGTCAATAGTGAGAGACAAGGAAGAAAGAGTGGAAAATTATAGTAACTCCTATTTAAAAGAGGGAAATAATGGTTATCTGCTCAAAGGGCATTCCCACACCCTGAAATTCAGTGGGCCTCTGTAAGTTTTCTGTCAAGACTAGCCACAGTCTTCACCCACCATCCCAGTCTACTTCAGACCCCTTGTACTAGGAAAGATATGACAGGTCATAAGGGTCCAGTAGCATGGTAACTTGCCTACTACCTCCACCAGCTGAAGAGCATTTGTCTAGGGTCCCATTGGAAGCTCACTGCTTTGACACTTATCAGTTTAAAGGGGAGGCAGCTGGACACCCACATGTGTGGGACACTGCCTCCTAAATCCAAATTGGACCAGAGGAGTTATTGCTCTTTCTTAGTGGCAGGGGGCATAAAGTATTGGTTCTCAAATGTGGCTGTACCCTGGAATCACCTGGAGAGCTAATAATGATGCCTGGGTCCCACCCCAGAGATTATGACTTAATTGGCATGAGGTGGAGCCTGGACACTGGGGTTTTTAAAAGCTTCCCAGCTCATTCTAGTATGCAGCAAAGTTTAAGGAACACTGGCACAAAATACATCAATTTGCCCTGTGATTTTCTAGGTGTGGTTTTCTTTGTATTTTTGTTATTTGGCATTTGCCAAACTTCTTTGATCTATAAATTTATAGTTTTTTAAAAATTAAATTTAAGACATTTTTGACTATAATTTCTTTAAAATTTATTTCTGCTCCATTTTCTCTCTTCTCTATTTCCAGGAATCCAATTACATGCATGTTAGACAGCTTGACATTGTCTCATAGATCACAGGGTTTTTTAAATTTTATCAATTATTTTCCTCTCTTTTTTACATGGGATGGTAACACTGATTTATCTTTC
>NW_007741466.1:8472-14057 GCF_000696425.1 Galeopterus variegatus | reverse complement strand
ACATATATAATAAACCCAATGAAATGTACACTTATATGACATGTTTTACTTTACATAAATTATACCTCAATTTAAAATGTATTATAAAGCTTTATAAAATCCTCCCAAAACAAAAGGTGCTTAAGGGCTCCTTTTTTTAAAAAAATGAGACAAAATCTAGTTCCCTAGGTAATAATGAAGAAAAGCTGCTGGCATATGAATTATGATTGTACCTATCTAGTTATTTCATCATCAAAAGAGAATCTGATGACATAATCACTCCCAGAAGACTGAAATAATGAACACACAAACTGGAAAGTGCCATAAAACCAATACTGGGTATCTGATTCATGATTTTTCAAGGGTCTCAGAATGTCCTGCTTGAAAACTCTCTGTGCTTCTAAGATTCTGCACATGTCTTCTCAAACTATTGTACCATAAATGCTGAGTCTCCAATGAAGAATCTGCATAAAATTCCTACATGATCTTAAGAAAATTTAAGGTAAGAGATTGTCCTTAATTTCAACTAAATTGAGCTACATCCAGTTCCTTTTCTGCACATAAACAATTTTATATAGTTTTTTGTTTGTTTTTTTTAGCTGCTGGCTGGTACAGGAATTGAACCCTGAACCTTGGTGTTATCAGCACCACACTCTAACCAACTGAGCTCACCAGCCAGCCCCCATTTTGTATTGTGTAGATTAAATAACACAAATGAGTTTTGTAAACATGATGACTAAAAATCCAAGGTCAATGTACAGATAACCTAAAAATTACAGTTGCACCTCTGGCCAGTGCTCTGAATCGATTTTATATTCAAATAGTTTTGAGACAGGGCACATGTTTTATGCTGCTCTCCATTTTATCACCTTTCTTGGAAGGATCAACTTCACAATATGATGTAACTAAAAATAATTAACAAATTCCTTCCTAAGTATGTAACTCTTTAGAGTCCAGGTAAGTATTTTTATAAATATCTCTTTTCACTGACACCCACCCTGTGAGTTAGGCTGGGAAGTAGAGTTTTTAAATTTCTTTTCTGTGTGTAAAGAAATTTGTAATTTATCAGCACCATGTTCTAACCAACTGAGTTAACTGGCCAGCCCAGTCGTTTGTAATTTAGAAAAGACAAATGAAGGTTATAAAATTTCTTGCATCAAGGTCAGCTAAGACTTTTCTATAGCTAGCTTAAATAAAACCCAGTGTCTCCACAGCTCTCAGGATCGCGCTGTTTCCTGACGCGGGCGCTCCAGACCCGCCGCCATTTTTCTCCGCTCTAGCTTAAATAAAACCCAGTGTCTCCACTAACTTAACTGTTTTCATATAGACAGACCCAAGGAGCAGCAGTGCCTTAATTGCTAGTCAATGTTTATTAAATCATCTGGTTTAAGTCACAGAGAGGCAGACTTTACCACAGCTTACTCAGTATACACTGTACTTTATTTAATCTACTTTCATCTTTTTCTTTTTTCCTCCCAGGAAAGAATGATATACAAAAGAAAAATAATTCTATTCTTATTGATTTTATTGTCTCTGTGGGCCCTGCAGAGGGAGTATTATTTCAGGTAACTATAAAAACTTAATGAATATTTTATTCTGATGTTTGGTAAAGTATGTCAAAAAAGGTGCCAGGCTCACCTCCTGAATAAATCAGCATCCAAATATATCAATTCAAATATATCAAAATGATATCCAAATATATTGGCATAAATAGAGCCTTCAGCATTCAAATACTTTGTTTCTAATAGAAATGAAGCTAAAAATAATTTCTGTAGGCCCACATGTTTGAGGAGAAGCAATGTTAAACTACCAGTGACTGTGGCAATGTAATGTTGGTAAATAGAAACCGCCCTTTTGAAGCAGGAGGCATCCTCTTTAAGAACTGTCCCTATTGTCGGTGACTTCAGGCATTACATATAGTATTCGCCCTCACAAATTTGAGACAAGTAAAAAAGACTTCCTTGGCAATTAGCAAGTTTCATCATTCTGATGATATTAAATAAGCTTCTCTTTTATTTTGTCTGAAAGAATTAGGTAACGGATATTGTTTTAAAGATATAGCATATGAGGTTCTTTTTAAAAATTTATTTATTTGTTAATATTATGACTTTTTACATTCTAAGATGTTGCAGAGCAGTTGGGGGGAGAGGGAGAGAGAAAGAGGGGAGAAATAGGGTGGGAGGAGGAGGAAGGTGGGAGGGCAGGGTCGAGGCCTGTGGCACCCCCCTCATTCTGGCAGGGGAGACCAGGAGGTTTCCAGAGGTGGCTCGGTCATTGCTGGGCTGGATGCAGATGTCAGGGGGGTATGGTTAAAGCCCTCAGAGCCTCACTTTGCCCCAGCTCGGGAGCCCAGGGTGTTTTCAGCAGCATAAGAGGTTCCTTAATTGCAATGGTTTTCATCATTTTTATTACTGTATCTCTGTAACTAACAATGTATCTGGTACATAGTATGTGTTCAGTAAATAGTTGGTAATATTAGGTAACAAAATAAATGGGCCGATGAACTCTAGCTCTAGTCATCTTATATGTGGAAACCCTTTATATACATTTAAAAGTAATATAATGGTTTTTATTTGTCCTAAGCACAAAGAAACTAAAGAAGATGTATCACTGCTGGTAAGTCTTTATTTACAAATATGCTATGACCTCTTCTTTGAGGACATAACTGGCTGGAGGGCAATGGACTACCTGTAGGTCCTTGGTTTGGTTTACTCTTGCAGGCACAGTAAACCAAAGGAATTTTACAAACACATGTTGGAGATAATTTGCTTATGGTCAGAAAGCTAGGAACCAAACCAAGAGCAGATTGGCAGAGTGCCATCTCAGATAGAGGGGATGGAACTAGTTAGGGAAAACATATTTTAGGAGCTGGAACCCAGCCACCAGTAACCCTGGGTCTGTTAAAGCTCTGGGCAAACACACAGGAGTAAAGACTTAGCTAAAAGACTCTCAGGAGATCGTATTAACTACATGCCACCCCCAGGTCATACCATCAATATGTGTCCAGAGAGGAAAACTTTCCCAAAATTTCCAATACTATAATATGTTTTTCAGTATCTTCCTGTAGTCATGAGAACCCTATGTGTGAAGTGAAGAGCAATTTTCCTTTCTGATGCTTATTGTGTCCAGGGGCCTCGTCTTCCTGATGATTCTATGACTTTTTTTTTTTTTTTTTTTTTTTTTTCTGGCAGCTGGTCAGTACAGGGATCTGTACTCTTGACCTTGATGTTATCAGCGCCACGCTCTCCCGAGTGAGCTAACTGGCCAGCGATGCAACACTTTATAATAAGTTCTTTCTATTATTAATATTAGTTCTCCTTAGCATCAGGATTCTACAGCCTTGCCATAATAATATTCATCATCCAAAGGCACGGCTGTCAACTGTAGTGGCCATTTCAGTACAATGCCATGCCCCGACATTGCAGTTACTCCTGTCTATGTGCATAGGGACAGAGAGAGTCTCATGACATACGACTCAGCTCCATAGCTGCCCAATTCCTGCATTAACTCAGCCCAGGATCAACTCTCCAAAGATGTCCCAGCTCCGTAGCAGAGTGCCATTAGAGTGTATAGCAAAGAGGAAGGACTTAGGCAAAACTGCTTGTCCTTCCACTTACATGTGATACTGGTCAAGATAATGAAAGCCCTTTGTCCCTCAGTTTTCTTATCTGCTAAAATGCGGATAATAATAATAATAGTACCTATCTCACATGGGTGCTGTGTGGATTAAATTAGGAAAGTGTTTAATAAGCATTAGCTATTAACAAAGGGATCTAATCTCATCTAACAGTTTAGGGAACACTTCCCTTAGGAAGGGATATTTAAAATGAGCTATGAAAGCTAAGTGGGAATTAGTTAGTTGAAGTCATGGCATGCTTTAGGGGGGAAAAAGGGGCTTGGTAAGAGATGTGGCCGGAACAGTATAAAGGGCCAAGTCATGCAAAACATTGTGGCCATATAAGGAATGTAAACATGATCCTTAGGACAGCGTGAAGACACTGAACACTATTAAACAGAATAATGACAGAAACACTGGAGCTTCAGGAGCATATTGGAAGCAGAGTGGGAATATGGAGAATGGGTTGAAATAGGGCAATGCAAGGACAGGCAGGCGGGTAGCATCTTGCTAATTCTGGTTGATGAAAATACGGAGGTTCATTATTTCATTCTCTTTGCATTTGTGTACCTTTGAGATTCTTCCTACTACAGAGTCTTATTTTAAAGCATAAAAAGTGAGACCCATTAGGAGGCTATCGCAGTAACCCAGACAAGAGATGACGGGGATCTGAAGTCATGTGGTGGTAGGAAATGGAGATAAGTGATGCATTTGAGAGATGCTTTGGAGGTAAAACCAGCCCGGTTTCCTGATTTGATGTTGGGATTTAGGAAGCGCTCTGAATGTAGAATGACTCTCCTGTTTCTGTCTTGACAATCCAGGTGGATTCAGTAAGATTAGGCAATAGATGAAGAGAAGCTACTTTTGGGGAGAAATGATGACTTTAAAATAAACATCTTCATTGCTTGGTGTCTATGCAAAATTCAAGTAGAGAACTTCAGAACAGTTGGCCATCTGGTCTTGAGTTCATGGGAGAGGCCTAAGTTGGATGTAAAAGTATAAAGCCACAGGAAAGTTCCAGAGAGAGTGTTGTGATAAAACAGAGGGGCTAGAAGAAACCTGAGAATAATTGTCAAATCGAGACTCCTGAGCAAGTAGTATATTTAAGGCTAACCTTAGACAGAAAGTAGGGATATATTTCCATTGTGAAAGATGAAAAAAGTTCAACACTATAGGTAAATTTGGGCGTGAGATGACAGAAAGTTGCAGAAGCTTTCATCTGATGGCTGCTATTTTCTCTGTGAATTAGGAGAACGAGGATGAGGATAGGGATGCACATAATGATTTCTCAGCAGCACAGAGGATTACGTTGAGGTTGGGAGCCATGATTTTTCCATGCCACCATCCCCAAACTTCATCGTTGTTTTTCTTACTGCTTCACTCTTCTTTTGCACTTTGCATCTTCTTGTACTACAGTCCATGACTTGATAGACACTTATCTTACACTCTAGTAGGTATAGTGTGACTCTTTGCATTGTTTTTCCTTATAGGTCTCTGAAAAACCAACCAGAATTACAGCTATCAGACTGGTTTAATCCCCCATAAGAATCCAAATCTTGCTCATGTGAGATGAATGCATAGAAGTTAACAGATGACAGCAATACTACTACTGGCATTCCAAATGTTGGAGAGTAGCTGGACCTTTGATTACAGCATTTAGGAAAATAAGCAGCAGCCAAGACCCACTGGGGATGGATATTTGGACCCACATCCTGCATGAGTGAGGGTTTAAATTACATAAACTCAGAGGTTCTGAAGTGATGGCAATCCAAAAGTATGAGGGTGTGTTGAGATCACTTGATTGATTCTCCTCATTTTACCAGTAAGAGAATCAAAGTCCAAAGGGGACAAGCAGGTTGTCTGTGTGCTTCATGCTTTCGTACAGCAGACTTCCTCTGGCCTCTCTGCTGCCATCTTCCCACTCCGCTCGTCCATCTTTCACCCAGATGCTAAAGGCTTTCAGAAATTTCTTAATTAAAACTGTGTGTTA
>NW_007741466.1:5171-8118 GCF_000696425.1 Galeopterus variegatus | reverse complement strand
ATTTGGACCCACATCCTGCATGAGTGAGGGTTTAAATTACATAAACTCAGAGGTTCTGAAGTGATGGCAATCCAAAAGTATGAGGGTGTGTTGAGATCACTTGATTGATTCTCCTCATTTTACCAGTAAGAGAATCAAAGTCCAAAGGGGACAAGCAGGTTGTCTGTGTGCTTCATGCTTTCGTACAGCAGACTTCCTCTGGCCTCTCTGCTGCCATCTTCCCACTCCGCTCGTCCATCTTTCACCCAGATGCTAAAGGCTTTCAGAAATTTCTTAATTAAAACTTTGTGTTACCATTACACAGTGTAATACTTTACATTTTGGGAGACATTTCAACTACGTGTCCTTAAAGATTTTGGAACCACAATGTAACTAATCTGTTAGTGTACTTTTGTAATCATTTGGCTATTTCTGATATACTGCTTCTCCATCGAGGCTTTGGGTTAGGTGCAAAGAGATGCTGCAATCAGACATATGCAAGTACACAGAGGCTGCAATAATAAATCTTAGATTTATGCATTAATAATATATCCTGCAGTTCTATTATAATGTTTTTTTTTTTTTTCAAAAATGCTATGTCTTTCTTACAGTGCATACATGAACATGACTATTACTGAATGGTCAGCTCCAGTTGTGTGGTACGGAACTTACAATGAGTCAGTCTTGGAACATTATTATGAAAATCATAAAATTACTGTGGGGTTGACTGTGTTTGCTGTGGGAAGGTAGGTAATGATGTCAAATGTCCTTTACATTCAGGCTTTTTGTTGTAGAAAATGGGACGTAATCTACTAAAGCACCTCATAATTTCACCTAATGATTATACTCTCTGTAGGCCAGTGCTTGCCATAATTCTAATCATCGTCAGCCACTTGGTTCACTCAAAAAACATCCCAACCCCTCAGTTTCCTTTCTATTACCTGATTTTACAATTCTTTCCCAATATTAACTTAATTTCCTGGGTTTATTGCCAATCACTTTAAATACCGTCTGTTCCTTCATAGGTTTGTGCTTCTTTTATAGCCATTTTTCATTGTCTTTACACTGGATCAAACCAATAATTTGTCCCCTCCTGTGCTTTCCCCAAGTCATAAAGTTCTTTCAGATAAACTTTCTTAACTGTGCTTATTGACCCCTCACAGGAACACTGGTTTAATACACAACAAAACAACGTAACTGCAATTATCTGTAGTAGAATTCTTACATGCTACATTTTCTGACCACCAATCATAATGCAAAAAATTAAAAGAGTACCTAAAATTATCTAGTAATTTAAAAATAAGAGCCAATTTCTTCATAGTTTCTGATCAAAGAGAAAATTTTTTAAAAATTAAGATAGATTCCTTAAAAAAATTACAATGAAATATTTCCATTTAGAGATGGATGAATACTACAATTGCATTGATCACCTCTCTTCTGAAACCCTGTGAAAACAACAAATATGGATTAAAAAGAAGAAAGCTTTAAATTCAATGAAACCAGGAAATATTCCAAATCGAACACTTAACTTTGAAGATTATTTGCCAAATGTAAAATTTGGACCAAATATGTAGAAGACATCAAATTGGGTGTCTACATCTACCAACCTCATAGTGTGCACTTGAATGTTCAAAATAGGTTGAACGACCCTGAAAAAGTCCAACTGACCATCCCTTATCTAGAGTGTTAAGATCTAGGAGTATAAGTAACGCATAACAGTATCCATTTAGGTTACCATTCCACACTGGTGCTGTTGCTGAGCAAAGACAAATCTATTTGTAGCATTTATCTTTGATCGAGGTCAGCTGATTTTTCAATAACATCACGTTTTAGCAGTGCCACTCTTTTTCCTTCACACAGCCTCTTTTCTAATGTATGCATTTAGTGCTATAACAACCATATATAGAACATTGCACCAACAATACACATTCTTCTCAAGCGCACATGGAACGTTTTCCACGGTAAACCATATTTTACACTACACCTCAATAAATTTTTAAAAACTGAAATTAAATCAAGTTTCTTCTATGACCACAATGGAATAAAATAAAAATCAATTACAGGAGAAAATTGGGGAATTCACACATATGTGGAAATTAAACAATACCCTCAACCATCCAACAGTCAAAGAAGAAATCACAAGGAAAATTAGAAAACACTTTGAGATGAATGAACAAAAACACAACATATCAAAATTTATGGCATGTAGCAAAAGCAGTACTCACAGGGAAATTTATAGCTGTAAATGTCTACATTTTAAAAGAATAAAGGTCTTATATTATCAATGACCTAACTTTCTACTTTAAGGAACTAGATTAAGAAGAGCAAGGTAAACCTAAAGCAAGCAGAAAAAAGGAAGCAATAAAGATTGGAGTGGAGATAAAATAAAGAATTTTTAAAAATAAGATCATTAAAACCAAAAATTTGTTCTTTGAATAAGATCAGCAAAATTGACAAAACTTTTGGAAAAAAAAAAAGCAATTGAGGGACATTCTACTAAATACCTGATAAGGACTCTTCAAAACTGTCAGGGACATAAACAACGGGGAGAGAAACTGACACAGATTGGAGGAGACTAAGGAAATGTGCTGGTTAAATGCAACGTGTGTCCTGGATTGGATCATGGAAAATAAAAAGGCCACTTGGGGGAAAACTTGGTGAAATCAAAAAAATAACTGCAGTTAATAGTATTTTACCTCTCATAATTTCCTACTTTTGACAAATGTACAATGATTACATAAGATATTAATGCTAGGGGAAGTCGTATGAAGTGTATATGGGAGCTCTCTATCACGTATTTGTGGCTTTTCTATAAATTTAATATCATTTCATAGTAGAAAGTTTTCTTAAATTGAAAAAAATAAATTTGCCTGATGTCATGTCATCCATAAAAATTAATTCAAATAGATTAAAATAGAGTTAAATGTAACAGATAAAACAATAAAGCTACTAGAAGAATACATAGAAA
>NW_007741466.1:1036-4214 GCF_000696425.1 Galeopterus variegatus | reverse complement strand
TGTTATCAGCATCATGATCTAACCATCTGAGCAACCAGCCAGCCTGGAATATTTTAATTAATTTAAGAAGGCAGAGATTTCTGAAATGTGACACAAAAACACTAACCATGAAATAAATGTGGGTAATTGGACTTTTTTGGATTTGAGTTGCTAGCTTACAACTCAGTAGAATATTTTAAGTGATATTGCTCATAATTTACCTAGTAATTTTAGGCGTTCTGAACTAGAAAGTTTTCTCTGACCTCTAATCTACTATTTAATCTACTAATCTACTAATCTATACTTCTTAAGACTTAGAGCAATACCCAGAATTTATTTTTACATATTAGATAAACATTATTTGAAGCTAAACCACCTATGATTACCTTTTCTGTTTTGAATTTATCTGAGGCCATTTATTACTGTGAGAATCTTTTACTGGCTCCAGAGACTGGAGATCAGGAAGTTTTCCAGCCCAGCTATTCTAGCACCATCAAAAGGACCCATAAGGAAAAATAAGAAATTGATGCAGATGGTGGACTCCTGACTATGTCACCTCTGATCTTGTGTGCATAACTAACTACACTACTCGTAAAGCAAGCACAGACAACAATAACTCCTCCTGCAATGACCTGACACCTTCCTTGCCTACAACACCGAAAGCAAGTTCCTAGTGCTATGATAACCCTGAAAACTCTGGCTCTCATTTTGGGCTGGGCTCTGTTCAGTTTCCTGATCTCACCAAGTTTCATTTCCTCTCGTGAGGAACTTCTTTTCTATCCTGTGATCTGTAGAACCCCATCAGGGAGAAGAAAGGCAGATACTTTCACTTTCTTCTGTACTACTTCAATAGAACTTGAGAAGCCTATCTAATATTTGGTGGCTTAATAGCATTGCTGGATAAGCTAGTCAGTGTAATTTAAATAGTATGGGTTCCACTAAAATATAAGAACTTAATCTCTTCTTATTTAATTCACAGATATCTTGATCAGTATTTGGAAACTTTTTTGTTATCTGCTAATGAATTTTTTATGGTTGGCCAGAAAGTCATATTTTATGTCATGGTAGATGACACTGCCAAGATGCCTCAGATACATCTGCATCCCTTCCGTACGTTCAAAATTTTTCAGATTAAACAAGAGAAGAGATGGCAAGATATCAGTATGATGCGCATGCAGACCCTCAGTGAAATCATCGTCCGTCACATCCAGTATGAAGTGGACTTCCTCTTTTGCATGGATGTGGATCAAATCTTCAAGAGAAAATATGGATTGGAGACTCTGGGGGAATCAGTAGCTCAGTTACATACTTATTGGTATCAGGAAGATCCTGGGAGTGTACCTTATGAGAGAAGTCAGTTATCAAAAGCTTACATACCTAAGGGTAAGGGAGATTTTTATTACCATGCTGCTGTCTTTGGTGGCACTCCTATTAAGGTTCTTGATATTACCAGGGAGTGCTCCAAAGGAATCATGAGTGACAAGGAAAATAACATTGAAGCAGTGTGGCATGATGAAAGTCACTTAAACAAGTATTTCTTTCTTCATAAACCCGCTAAAATCTTATCGCCAGAATACTGCTGGGATTACCGTCTTAAAAGGCCTCCTGATATTAAAAATGTCATGCTCTACTGGGATGTTAAGAATTATGAAGTTCTTAGAGTGACTCTAACATAATTTTATAGCCCTTCCTTCACGTTTCTGAATGTAAGAACAGCATGTTTGTCTTATTCTTTTGAAAATTGTCTTATTTTTTTAGAAAATAAGCACTTGACCAATTGGAGCACTAAAAGATTACTAACAAAATGGCAAGCCCACCCACAAAACAAACTTGTACTTTCCTCACATCCATGTTGAATTATATAACACAGGATATAGTAGTTGCAGGATGATTTTGTTGAAATCAGATGGAGATGTAGTAATTTCACATCTTGTGTGAATGTTGAGGAAATAGTACTTGTTAGATCACATTAAACAAAATTAATTGTCACAAGAAAATTAAACCTGAAATAATCGAATTGATCCAAGTAGATATACATTTATCAT
This sequence comes from Galeopterus variegatus, assembly GCF_000696425.1. NCBI lineage: Eukaryota > Metazoa > Chordata > Mammalia > Dermoptera > Cynocephalidae > Galeopterus > Galeopterus variegatus. The sequence goes on along the minus strand of NW_007741466.1, from coordinate 2,190 downwards.
ATTGCTCAAGGAAAAGGGTTGTTGGGAAAGGAAGGTTCCTGCAGCTATACTAATACGCCCTGTATGTAAAGCAATGAGGACATTAAAGCTGCCACCAGATGGACAGAAAGTTAATTAGGAAACTTTGAGTCACTTGAAAAGAGCTATGTGCTTTAAACCCACAAAGTTGTAAAAACTAATGAAAAGAAAGTAAAAATATGTATAGAGAAAATTGAAAGCCCCCCTCCATGCTCTTTGAAAATCAATTCCTTCATATTCTTTCAATGTGCTTTTATATATCTTCCACGTGAACACATATATACACACACACACACATGCCTATATATTTTATGCAAGTTAACTTATATTACCCACACACACACTCGTACACCCACATTTTATCAGTAGTCAGGATCCAGTTAGGAAAACAGAAACTACTATTCTAGGTATTTCAAACAGTAGGAATTTAATACAGGGAATTGGACATAAAGGTGATAAAAGAACTGAGGAGCATACAGGGGAGAGTGAGGCAACCCATAATTTTTTTTTAATGAAGTCAATGGCACCCCAAGGGCTAGAGAGAAAAACGTAAGATGTCCAGAAAGAGCTAGAACCTAGCAGAAGTTGTCCGGCATGGGACAACATAGAAGTTTTAGTGACTATTAGATAAGCCACCCAGAGTGTAGGGAGGGAGAGATTTAGGCATTTCCTCTCCTTCTACCCTGCTTTCTTGTGTCGATGTTTTATAACTGCCTGGTGCTATACAATACTCAGGAAGTATGGGTGTCTGGGTAACGTAGGCCCCTGCTACATCGAACAGAGCATGGAAAAATGAAAGATAGATTCAAGAGTAAACAGGCATATGGCTACTACAGTCCACCGATTTTGCCACGAAGCACCCATTCTCATCTTTCTGCCCATACCTGACTTGTAAAATGACTTCGTGTTTCCACCCAGCAGAATTCAATTAACTTTTGTACAAATGGACAATCACTTTCTTCCCAAAAGGGTGAAACACAAAGTACCATCTGATAAAGCATCCTTCACCATGTCCAGGATCCCCACATGATATGAGGTCCTCTCCTTCAAGAACTGTATGTGGCTCCTCACAGTTTGGTGAGCTCTCATCTAAACAAAAGAACAACTAACGCTCATCACAAAAAAATAATAGCAGA
>NW_007741466.1:0-450 GCF_000696425.1 Galeopterus variegatus | reverse complement strand
TGGTGAGCTCTCATCTAAACAAAAGAACAACTAACGCTCATCACAAAAAAATAATAGCAGAAGTAAAAGAGGAAAATAAATAATTGGTTAACATATAATGATACATATTTGCACATAAAATGTATATAACAATATATATTTATATTTATAACATATAGGAAGAAAAATATGCATGCCTACCACAGTCTTCATTTCTGTAACTGGTCACAAAATCAAGCTCATATTTGTCACTTCTTTCTTTCACCACCCATTCCATGGTTCTTACCCTCTGCTAGAAGCTTGGCTGGATAGGGTTCTTTACCTGGTGGGATGGCGTAAACCTTTTCCCTATGGCAGCCGAGTCTTTGGTGGGTCTTTCTTTACTGAAACATCACAGTTTTCTCTTCACAAGGGCTGCTGGAAAGGTAGTATTAAGAGACTCCCGGGCCGGCCCGGTGGCGCACTGGATAG
>NW_007741465.1:24883-25301 GCF_000696425.1 Galeopterus variegatus | reverse complement strand
ATGTAGAAAATTTCTACTATAAGTCACAACTCAGTGTGCATTAGAGAATTCACACAGGTGACAAACCATATGAATGTAAATAATGTAGAAAATCTTTCTACCGTAAATCACACCTCAATGAACATCAAAGTACTCACACAGGTGAGAAGCCATACGAATGTAAAGACTGTGGAAAGGCTTTCTACTGTAAGTTACAACTCAGTGTACATCAGAGAACTCACACAGGTGAGAAACCATATGAATATAGCAAACGTGGAAAAGGCTGTCAGAGTAAGTCACACTTCAGCAGGCATCAGAGAACTCACATAGGTTAAAAAAAATGAATGTAAAGAATGTAGAAAGTCTTTCTACTATAAATAATACCTCTGTACATCAGGGAACTCACATGTGAAAAACCATATGAATGTCACGAATGTGG
>NW_007741465.1:19083-19665 GCF_000696425.1 Galeopterus variegatus | reverse complement strand
AGGCTCCCCCTCCTGTATCGCTGCTCGCGCACTTCTCCCACAGCTTTCACAATAAATATCCATGGGGCTTTGACTCTGAGCCTCCAACTCTGGGCCTCCACTAGCTTAGTGAATGGTCACTCCAAGTCCCTCTGTTGCAACTGCAATTATCTCTGAGTAGTTCATTACTGTCTCCACTTCAACATTTGCCACATTTTGGTCACCCAGTGTGACTCTTTCTATGAGCCATTCCACAGAATGGCAAGAATCCTCCCCAAGCCTTTTCAGGTAAGAGAGATGTCCTACCATGTTATGGTGCATTGGGAATTTTAATTGACTTCCCTCAGCGAGGTTTAACACATTCTTTTTCAGACTGGTAGCTTCTTTTATTTGCTTAGGCTGCACTGATTTTCTCCATTCTTATGGGAGTTAGCTTGGAGAGGCCCCTCTGGGCCTCTCATTGCTTTCAAATATTTGGGCTTGAGTAATCCTCATGTTTCCATCACAGAGGACAGGATCACCATATTGCTCAGAAATTTCATTCTCAGGAATGTACAGAGAAAAAAGAAAAAAATCTATGGCCACACCAAGACTCATATGTGA
>NW_007741465.1:16836-17185 GCF_000696425.1 Galeopterus variegatus | reverse complement strand
TTGGGCTCCCCAGGGTCTGAAACTGTAAGCAATGCTTTTCTTTTTCTGATGCTATTAAGGGTTGAAATCTTTAAGAGGAGATTAAGTCATGAAGGCTCCACCCATTGTGAATAGATTTAAGACCTTTTACATGAGGCTTTGTGCAGCATTTTGCTGCTTGCCCTTCTGCTTTCTGCCAAGTGAGGAAACTCGTTCCTCTCCTCTGGAGGATATAGCATCCTGGCACCATCTTGGAAGCACAGAGCAGCCCTCAGTAGTCAATCAAACCTATTGGTGCATTAATCTTTTATTTTCCATCCTCCAGAACTGTGAGAAAATAATTTTTATTCTTTATAAATTACCAGGTCTT
>NW_007741465.1:14382-14637 GCF_000696425.1 Galeopterus variegatus | reverse complement strand
TCATTAAATAATGACAATATTTTTGATATTTTCCTATTTAAAAATCCTTTGCAATATAATTTACATAACAAAAATCACACATCTTATGTGTACATTGCATGATTTTTAGTATATGTACAGAGTGATGTTGTTATAATCATTGTGTAACTTAACTATGTTTTCCTTAACCCCTCCAAAATTTTTATGCTTTTTAAATCAATGCCTGCAACAGTCTTTTTACTGTACTTCTGGTGGTCACTCTCCATTGCCACCCAG
>NW_007741465.1:10774-11146 GCF_000696425.1 Galeopterus variegatus | reverse complement strand
GATTCTTTCTGATGTCCCTCACCCAATTAATCCCTGACCTCCTTCTCTCTACCCCCTCCCCCACCCTATTCCTAGGTGTGCTCTCTCCCTCCGCAAGTCCAACAGACCACTGTGGTCTTTCCTTGCTTCTTTCTCTCTTAGGTCCCACTTATGAGTGAGGGAATGTGGTAATTTTCCCTCTGTGCCTGGCTTATTTCACTCAGCATAATTTTCTCCAAGCTCATAAATGTTGCTGTGAATGAAAAATTCGATTCTTTTTTTATGGCAGAGTAGTATTCCATGGTGTATATATACCATATTTTCCTTATCCTGCTGTCCATTGATGGATATTTAAGTTGGCTCCATATCTTGGCTATTGTAACTAGAGCTGTG
>NW_007741465.1:8374-8762 GCF_000696425.1 Galeopterus variegatus | reverse complement strand
ATAAAGTAGTGGGGTGAAAGTGGGCATGCTTGTCTTGTTCCTGTTCTTCATGGAAAAGCATTCAGTTTTTCTGTATTCAGGATGATACTGGTGGTGGGCTTGTCATAGACAGCTTTCATTTTGTTGAGATGTTTTCCTTCTATCCCTAATATGTTGAGAATCTTTATCATGAAAGGCTGTTGAATTTTTCAAATGATTTTTCTGCATCTATTGAGATAGTCATGTGGTTTTTGTCATTGATTTTGTTGATGTATCACATTTATTGACTTGTGTATGATGAACCATCCTTACATCCCTGGGATGAATCTCACTTGATCATAGTGTAAAATTTTTGGGGGGTGTTACTGTATTCTGATTGCTAGTATTTTATTGAGGATTTTTGCATCTT
>NW_007741465.1:6038-6291 GCF_000696425.1 Galeopterus variegatus | reverse complement strand
TGTTGGGTGCATATATGTATTGATGATTGTTATGTCTTCTCGCTGGATCAATCCCTTTATCCTTATATAGAGGCCTTCTTTGTCTCTTTTTATGATTTTTGGTTTTAAAGTCTATTTTATCTGATATAAGAATAGCAACTCTTGCTCATTTTTGGTTTCCCTTTGTGTGGTATATCCTTTTTCATCTCTTCACTATTAGTCTATAGATTTTAGATGTTATTGTCCTCCCAAAACTCATGTGGAAATCTAATCC
>NW_007741465.1:0-236 GCF_000696425.1 Galeopterus variegatus | reverse complement strand
CAAAGAGTTCTCCTGCCTCAAAGAGTTGCTTTTTTAAAAAGATAAACAAAATTGATAAAATATTAGGTAAACTAATAATAAATAGAGAAGGCTCAAATAAATAAAATCAGAAATGAAAAATGAGGCATTACAATTGATAACAAAAAAATACTATCATGAGACTACTATGAACAACTATATGTGAACAAACTGGAAAATCTAGAAGAAATGGATTAATTCCTGGACACATACAACTT
>NW_007741464.1:25073-25301 GCF_000696425.1 Galeopterus variegatus | reverse complement strand
TATTCATAGGAGTTGAATTTTAGAGCCAACATGTCAGGTAAAAATTGCCCTTCAAATCTTACTTTTTATTTTTGGCCACTGGCTGGTACAGGGATAGAACCTGGACCTTGGTGTTATCAACACCATGCTCTAACCAACTGAGCTAACTGCCCAACCTCAAATTTTAAAATACTGTATAGTACCGTCTCTCAGCAAGTCATCAAAGTGAGTTTTTCCTTCCAGCATTCG
>NW_007741464.1:22493-22828 GCF_000696425.1 Galeopterus variegatus | reverse complement strand
ATCCCCTACTAGAGTGGTACATCTGTTACAGTTGATGAATCTACATTGACACTTCATTATCACCCAAAGTAAGGTTATGTGAGGGTCAGTCTTGGTGTTGTATACTCTGCAAGTTTGGGCAGATATGTAAAGATGTGTATTCACCATTATAGTATCATACGGTATTTTCACTGCACGAAAAAGTTCTGTGTTGTCTATTCTTCTCTCCCCTCATCACCTCAACCCCTGACAACTACTGATATTGTTACTGTTTCCATGGTTTTTTCTTCCCAGAATGTCATATAGTTGGAATCATACAGTATGAAGCCTTTTGATATTGGCTTCTTTTACTTAGT
>NW_007741464.1:20127-20569 GCF_000696425.1 Galeopterus variegatus | reverse complement strand
ATGACTTCATGTTCCCAAATTTTTTTTCTGGACCTAAATCTTCTTGATTAGCACATACATAAGAAAGACACTTGATTTTATTTTTCTTAATTGACAAATTACATTTATGGGGCACAACATGATTGATATTTTGAGATATATATACATTGTGGAATGGCTAAATAAAGCTAATTAACATATGCATTACCTTACAGATTTATCAGTTATTTGTGGTGGGAGAAATCACTTTGAGCTAGACTTCTTTTAGTTCTTAGAGTGTCCAACAATAAATTCTTTGGAAAAGGAAGACGTGAAACTATTTTGCATTATGCTTTCCTATCCAGTCTTTGAATTAACAAATACTTATCATGAAGGGCTTATCATGAAGTTCTTCATTGTCACCAGTCTTTTACTGACTTATATTGTAGTTACAAGACCTTTGCATCTTCCAAAGCACATCATC
>NW_007741464.1:15943-16314 GCF_000696425.1 Galeopterus variegatus | reverse complement strand
GACCTTGGTGTGTTACAAGGCTGTACTCTAACCAACTGAGCTAACCGGCCAGCCTGAAAAACGTTTTTTATATTCACCTGAGAAAATCTCTATTTGTCTATAGTCTTATAAAAGACATATGGAAAATCCTCTTAAAGATAATTTTTAGATGCATGATGGCCTGGTTTCTAGTATGTTTTTAAAATTATCAACTTTTATTTCTTCAGTAAAGTTGCTGTAACTCCTGACTGTACTTTCTTGACTGTGAGATTAATATCTTAGGTTGAGTTTCTAGAAAACATAGAAGTCTTGCTAAATTATTCTTTAGGGGTGAGATTTTAATCTATAAATATGACTTCATGTTCCCAAATTTTTTTTCTGGACCTAAATCT
>NW_007741464.1:13246-13707 GCF_000696425.1 Galeopterus variegatus | reverse complement strand
CCTACAACAGATGAGCCTTCCAGAACAAAAATTATAGAATGGTACATTGAAGTAAATGATGGGATTTATTTGGGGATCACACATGGTTTAGCAGAATGACCAACTATGTTGCCAGCAGCAGCAGCAGCAAGCTATCTGGTTTCATACAAGTGATTTTCTAGCTTTTGATTATAATCTGGATAGAACAAAAATGATAAGCAGCTAGGGTGATTTCTTGTGGATGGTTGTAGGGGAAATGATTGTTCTTAAACTGGTGCCATTGTTTTTCATGCCCTATTGGAGACAGAAAATGGTTTGGAGATTAATTGGGTAAAAAGAATTAGTGTAAAGCAAGAGAAAATGTGAAGTTTAGGAAATATGAAAATGGGAATTAAATACACTTGAAAAAAGTTAATTTAAGAATAAAAAAAATTAGATGTTTTATTACCTGTTTATTTTACAAATTGACAAAGTATCAGGAC
>NW_007741464.1:10371-11300 GCF_000696425.1 Galeopterus variegatus | reverse complement strand
TTGAACACTGCTTGGATATCTGAGTATACTAAGGGATTACAGTAATTTTTACATGGGATAACGGTATTGTATTATGTTTTTGAAAAATCCCTTAGATATACTTAATGAAGTATTTATGAATGAAATAATATGATGTCTGAGATTTACTTCAAAAGAACCCTGTGGGATATTTAATTGACTCAGCCAAAATTATTTAAGATTATCCTTTCCTTACTGTTTTGCAATGCCTCCTTTGTATAGATCAGGTGGCTATTTACGAATGGTGGTGTTTTTGTACCCTGTCTTGTTTTCTTGGCGCATTTGTCTTCTCCTTATGTGGTATTGCACTATCTTGATAATGGGAGATTTTTCAGAAGTCTTGGTACCTGGTAAAGAAAATGACTCACCTAATTCTTCAAGACTGCTGTGTTTATTCTTAGACCTTTGTAATTCCATACAAATTTTATTTTATTTTTTAGTTTTGTTTTTAATTGCAACATAATTGATTATCCATATTTNTTGCACTCTTTTTGTTCTCACGGATTTGCCACCTCTCTCCCCTGGGTGATGGAGACGCAAAGGATTACTCAAAGCCCATTTCCTCTCAGTAGTGAGATACCCCGAAGGGGTTAACTTCCCAGAACCCTCCGGAGAGAGGCATTCCTCCTTTGAGAAATTAACACTGAACTCCAATTAAGTGTTCCAGCTCACTTCTGTGAATACTGAAACTGAACTTACAGAAAGGACTTCTTAAACAGGAGCAGTGCCTAAGTGCCTAAGGCTCCTTCTTTGTCCCTAGCTCCCTAAGTCCCACGCTGCCTGTGGCACCTGGACAGCTGCCCGTGGCACCTGGACAGTTGCCCCTGGGTCCCCCACGTCCCAGGGATGCGATGGAGGAAGGGTAGGGCAGGCCAAGCTTGAGGAATAAACAGTCTTTATTGGGCTCACAC
>NW_007741464.1:7675-8712 GCF_000696425.1 Galeopterus variegatus | reverse complement strand
TTCCCCTTCTAACAACTGTAGCTCTGATCTCTCCTTCTGAAAGTTCCATGTCTTATTGTGTTTGCTGTTTCTTTTTTAGCCCCATTTATGAGTGAGGACATGCAGTATTTCTTTTTCTGTGCCTGGCTTATTCACTTAACATCATTTTCTCCAAGTTCATCCATGTTGTTCCAAATGGCAGAATTTCATTCTTTTTTATGACTGAGTAGTATTCCACTGTGTATATATGCCATATTTTCTTTATCCAGTCATCTGTCGATGCACATTTAGGTGGGTTCCATATCTTGGCTTTTGTAAATAGAACTGCAATAAACATGGGAATGCAAGTATCTCTTTGACATGACGGTTCCCATTCTTTTGGGCATATACCCAGTAGCGGGATTGCTGGATCATCCATAGAAATTTTAGAATCAGCTTTTCAAGTCTTACCTAAAAATCTATTTGGATTTTTATTGGCATTACACTATTATTTCTTTAGTTTTACTCCCCTTAGGTTTAATTTGCTGTTTTTTTCCCCTAGCTTTTAGACAAGGAATTTTTTAGTTATTTAGGTTTCTAGTTACTGAATTGATAACTTTAATTATTTAATCTTTGTTTCCTTAGTAGATACATGCTCTTATGATTTTTTTAGTAATTACTGTAAATATTAAGATATATCAGTTTATCAAAGCTTAATATTTATTGTTAATTGCATTTTTACCCTCTTCCTGGGCAATGCAAGGACCTCGGGAATATTTTCACATCTTCCTGACTTATACACTACAGTTTTTGAGTATTTTAATTCTGTGTATTTTAAACTAACAAGATTCTATTATTGTTGTTTTAAACAATTATTTTACCTCACTCTCACCCTTTTTGTCCTCTCAATTCTTCGTACATATCTTCAATTTAAAATTCTAAATAATTCTTTTGTCATTTTCTTTAATGACATACTGGAAGTGATCAATTCTCTTAGCTTTGCTTTGCCTGGAAATTTTTTTACCTTCATTCTTGAGGGATATTTTTGCTGAGTTAAGTATCTTTTTTTTTTTTTTTTT
>NW_007741464.1:5283-7220 GCF_000696425.1 Galeopterus variegatus | reverse complement strand
TTTTTTTTTTTCTGTTGAAATGTCAGCTCTCAATCTATTTGTTGCTTCTTTGAAGGAAATAGTCCACTTTTCTCCGAATGCTCTTAAATTTTTTCTTTATTTTTCATATTCACTCATCTCCCATGTTTTGTTAGATGTAGATTTCTTTAAATTTTTCTTCTTTTAATTTTCATAGAAATTTATGAATCTGCAAGTTGATGCTTTTCAGCAGTTTTGAAAAATTCTAGGCCATTATCTTTTAAAATATTTCTTCTGGTCCATTCTACTTTCTGTCTTTCTGAGATTCCAGTTATAGAGTGTTAGACTTTATGGCTGTGTCCTCTGTTGCTTGCCTTCTCTTCTGTGTTTTCCACCTCTTTGTTTCTCAATGGTTCATTCTGGATATTTACACTGACCTATCTTACAATTTATTGATTTTTTTTTTTTTTTTTTTTTTTTTAGCTGTGTCCAATAGGCTGTTAAACCCATCCATTGAGCACAGAGGTCTGCGGACGGTGGGGGGGGGCATTTAACGCTGGAGGCTTGAGGCCCTCCGTGTTCCATTCAGGGCGTTGGCGTGTTCTGTTGCCCCTGACGATGACCGCACAGCCGTCTCTCGGTTCACTCCGGTACCAGCTGCCTTATTGATCTCTGAAGTTTTAACCCATCTCCGAAGTCTTAACCCGTCTCTTAACCCGTCTCTGAGCGATCCACAGCCTCCTTCCCCGTCTCCACCCGCCGCCGGATCGGCAGCCCGGCTCCTCCCTCAGTCCGGGCCTGGGGCCTGGACTGGGGGGTCACAAACCCCCTGTCCCCTCCTGTGCTCGGCCCCTGTCCCCTCCCGTGCTTGGGCCCTGTCCCCTCCGTGTCCCCTGAGGTCGTCTGGGCGCGCATCACCTCTTGGCAGGGTCATCTCCGAAGTCATCAGGACCGCCAGCGTCTGTGCGATCGCAGTAGCCAGCCACTTAGAAGGTAGGTGGACGTGCTCTAGCCCCTTCCGCTGGCCGCGGAGGCGTGGCTGCTCCGCGGTAATTTGGGGAGGGGAGGTGTTCCGTGCCCTGCGGGATGGTCCTGGATCGACCCCAGGTCTCCGAGGTGGTGGTCAGAGTTGGAGGTGCGACTATGGGTGCTAACGGTCGACACTCGGGTACATGGAGGTTTGGCTTGGCCTAGAGCCGAGCTGTGTGGGAGCCTGGGGCTGTGTCGGGGGGTCGCGAGGGCCGAGGTGGGGGGCCTTTGCCCTGTGCTTGTCCCCTGGCCCTTGGGACTAGGGCGGAGCTGGAGAGGGATCTGGGTGTCTGTGTGGCCGTGCGGGCGGCGCGCGTGTTCCCTGTCAAAGCTGGGAGGAGGGATGCGGGCAACTACTTGTAGCGTTGCCATTCCGATAAACACGGCTGCCGTGCGGCGGGAGCATTCCGATGGGTCGGGTTTCCTTGGAACTGTTCCCTGAGCAAGTGCACGTGGGCCGCTCTTAGACATTGATTTGGATGTTTCTAGCCGTGTCTGCCACCATCCCCCCCAACTCCCAGCACAAAACCTTACAATATTGGATATTTGGCCATTTTTGTTCCTCATTGTGGCGGTGCTCTTCCAGCTTCTCTGGAAAGAAGATGTGATTGGAGGGATCATGAAGCTCTTACTTAGGAAATATCTTAAGGCATTGCACTTATACCTCTAGCTCCCTGCTTGTACTGATCTTACTGTCTTTCATAAATCTTCCCAACAGGATCGTGGGTCGGCTGGACGTCAGTTGAAGAGAGGTGAGATCTGTGCGCCGAATCTAGGCGTGTATGTAAGTTCCCAAGGACCTTAATTGTGTCGCAGAGCCATGTAGGATGATGTATGGGCTGTAGTGCCGGCTCAGCCTTTGATGTATTCAAGCTGCAGTTTGTCCTTGTTGCTTTTCCCCTTCAGAGATGGAAGGAGAGAGAGAGAGAGAGAGAGAGAGAGAGAGAGAG
>NW_007741464.1:4625-4914 GCF_000696425.1 Galeopterus variegatus | reverse complement strand
TTTTGTAGTGGCTTTCATCACATTTATAACAACATTTAGATCTCTTTTCGTCCTCATTTGTGTGTTCTCTAGCCACATGGGCCTTCTTTCTCATACATCAAATCATCAAATGCATTCCTGTTTTGAGGCCATGATGTCTTTGCAATGTTGACTGTTTCATGTTGTTCAGATCTTAGGTTCTCCCACAGGGCTGTCCTGACTACCTAAATGGAAGTTGCCCCACAGTCATGCTCTGTACCTTCTGCTTCATTGTCATCTCAGCATTCATCCTTGCTTGATATTTTATTTA
>NW_007741464.1:2133-3339 GCF_000696425.1 Galeopterus variegatus | reverse complement strand
TGGAACTGTTCTTTATTTACAATGTCCAGTTTAGTAGCCACTGTGCTACATATGGCTCTTGAAATGTGGCTGGTTCAACGGAGGAGCTAAAATTTTTCAACCTTCATTGAGGTATAATTGACATACAGTTAACTGTACATATTTAAAGTATTGTAAATTTATGAGTTTTGACATAAGTTTGATACATGTGAAACCATCTCCACAGTCAAGGTAAGGAACATATTCATCATCCCTCGAAGTTTCCTCATGTCCTTTCTAATCCCTTTAGTCTCTCCCCATTCCCAGGCACCCACTGGCCTGCTTTCTGTTGCTGTAGGTTAATTTGCATTTTCAAGACTTTTATATAAACGGAATCAGACTTTACATTTGCCTGGCTTCTTTTAGTTTGAGATTCATCTGTGGATTTGCATGTATTGATAGTTCATTTCATTGCTGAGTAGTATTCTATTGTAGAGATAGACCACAGGTTGTTTATCTATTCACCTATTAGTGGACATCTGGATTATTTCCAGGTTTTGGCTATTACAAATAAAGCTACTGCTGCTGGAGGCCATTGCTGCAAGCTGTTGCTGCCAGTGTCCCCAGGATGTCCTGGGAGGCCACCACCACTGCTGCTTCTGCTGCTATTGCTGAGGACTGCCAATGGCTCCTGGGATCTTTCCCAATTACCTAGCGTGGACCTGTGTGTGAGGGGTCTATGACCCAGTCTGTACAATGGCTTTGAAGTGTCTGAGCCCTAGCCCTGACAGTACAAGTGGAAACTTAGTATAACTAAAATAATGAAATGTTTTGGCTTTCGTTTTGAATTGCCTAGCCACACAATTGGTGTTGTCACATAGCTTTACCATTGCCTATGTGGGCAGGAGTCCAACAATAACCCCAACCAGGCAATTGGTGTAACTACTGCTATAACAATACAGTACAGGTAGTAGGAATCAAGCCAAGATCTGAAGGTGAAACAGAATCCTGCAAAAAATTTAGACTATAGCTTGATGCGTATGAACAAACTGCCACTTTTTTTTTTTTTAGTAAAATCAATGCAGTATTCCATTATTGAGACTCTTCACATCGGGAGGTGCTGCTATATCCTGCAGTACAAATACTTGTCTTCCAGATTTCCTTTCTCCCTGCAACCTGTACAGTTCCATTAGCCTCAGGATGTTAGATTCCTGAGGGTTATCTCCCAAAGAGGTGTGACTAATAGAA
>NW_007741464.1:0-612 GCF_000696425.1 Galeopterus variegatus | reverse complement strand
CACTGAGGCTTTTCAAAAGAATACAGTAAACTTGTACAGTAATTCCTAAAAGTAATAAAATATAATAGCAGCATATAGATACTTCTGGGATAATGCATCCTTGAGGGTACTCACATTTGCATAGAACAGTTTTGATATCTTTTCAGTTAGGGATGATTTCTGTCTGACTCAAACACAGTGACACTTTGGCTTCACATACTAATCAAAAACTCTTTAAATGAGTGTTAGGAAAGGAAGAAAAATCTACAGGCACAGAAAGCTAGTCAGGGGAAAGTAATTTTAAAATAGCTCTAACATTTTATTTTATTTTATTTTTTATTTTTTTTTTTTTTGTCTTTTTACCGTGTCCGGCAACGGATCGCAACCCTCAGTGTTGCCCCCGTACCGGACCGGGGACCGGCGACGGGATCGCCTCGCTCAGCCAGTGAGCGGGAACTGGTCTGTATGTGGGATCCGAACCCTCAGGCGGGATCACCGCCGCGCTTCCCAAGCGGCACACTATCCAGTGCGCCACCGGGCCGGCCCCTAGCTCTAACATTTTAAATAGTAGGAGCTGCTGTTGTAAACTTCATTCTGTCTTTTTTTCCTACGTTCTCTGGGTCCAAATCTGTT
>NW_007741463.1:20426-25306 GCF_000696425.1 Galeopterus variegatus | reverse complement strand
ATCAGAGTAATACTGGTCTCATATTATGAGTTTGGAAGAATTCCATCCACTTCAATTTCTTGAGAAAGTTGAAGAAGTATTGATATTAGATCTTCTTTAAATGTTTGGTAGAATTCAGCAGTGAAGCCATCTGGTCCCACGCTTTTCTTTGTCTGGGGAGACTTTTTATCACCAAGTTGATGTCATTACTTGTTATTAGTCTGTTCAGGTTTTCTATTTCTTCTTAGTTCAGTCTTGGCAGGTCATATGGGCCCAAGAATTTTTCCATTTCCTTTGGGTTTCAAAATTTATTTGCATATAATTGCTCATACTAGTCTGTAATGATTCTTTGCATTTTGGTGGTATCAGTTGTAATGTCTTTTGCATTTCTGATTTTATTTACTTGGATTGAGGTTACTAGACAAGCCTGAAGTGAGGGGACCCAGACAAGCACTTCTTGGATGGTGGGCAAGACTGTGAGACAGGGCTGCAGAAAGTGGGCTGTCCAGCCACTTCTCAGGTGGTGGGCGAGGTTGAGAAGCTGGCCTGCCAAGAGGAGGCCCAGCCAGCCACCTCTCAGGAGGTGGGCAGGGTGGCTAGGTGGGACTGCTGGGGACAAAATTCCTGGCCACTTCTCCTGGCGGGCAAGGATGTGCTTTATTTCCACTGGCCTGAGGGTATGTTTATTAGGATAGTGAGCTGTGAGCTGTTTTTCTGGGTCATGGGCTCAGGTGCACAGAACTCAGCCATCTGGCCTTGGGGGGTGGCAGGGACAGGATAGGGGGAGTAGGGGAGTGGCCCACTGGAGGCAGGTCTGCCTGTGTGATCTCTGGCTGGGAACATGGGGGTGTGTCAGTTCAGCAAGCCTGGGGTTGGCTTCCCAGACTGCAGGACTAGAGACACAGCTGCTATGGACCCAGGTTTCAATCCACTGAGATCAGGGCATTGTAGTCACTCATTCTCATGTTTAGTGGAGCCTGAAGGCTAGGGAAGCACTGCGTCTACTGGCCCCAAAGCAGGGCATGCTCCCATAATTGCTCTGGTTTAAAGATGGTGCCATACTGCAACTGCTTGGATCACGAGGGTGGGGGATGAGGAGTGCACAGTATGTGCTCTTGTTCTAGAACAATGCAGTGCATGTATTCTAGGCCACTCCCCACACTTGGTCCAGGCTTGCAAGGGAATCCTCCTGCAAAAGGATCTGCAGACCTCTGTGGTGAGGGTGGGGGTTGGTGTCGGCCCACTGCCTACCTTTTCACCATAAGGGAAAATTCCTCCTATGTTGGTCCCAGTGGCAAAAACATGGTGGCTGAGGCCATGTGCCCCTCTTCTCTATTTGCCATGATCCTGGGCTTCTGTGCTCCACAGGGATCTCACCAGTGTCCTGCTGTACTCCTACACTCATCCACAGATGCTCCGGTCAATATTTAGCTGTCTGTTAAGTGTTCTGGTCCTTTTCTATGGGAGAAACATGCCCCAGCACCTCTTGTCTGCCATTTTGCCCCCCAAGAGTCTGCATTACAGTAAGTCTTGATATCTAGTACAGTAAGTCCTCCCACCTGATTCTTTAAAATATCTTGGATATTCTTGGGCCTGTGTGTTTCCGTATCAGTTTTAGAATTACTTGTCAAGTTACACAAACATACACACACATACAACACAAGCACACACTAGTGGGACTTTTATTGGGATTGCATTGAATCTGTAGATGAGTTTGGGAGAAGTGACAGTTTTAAAATGTGTATTTTCAATCCTTGACCCATTTATTTGGTTCTTAATTTCTTTCACCGCAGTTATTATCTGCATAAAGATTTTATATATCTCTCAATAGAATTATTTATAGGTATTTTATATTTCAAAGCTATTGTATATAGAAACTTTTAAAATTTCAGTTTCTAATTGCTGGTATACAGAAATATAACTAATATTTTGTTGCTCTTATATCCAGCAACCTTACTAAACTCAACTTATTAATTCTAATAATACGTTTGTTGATTCCTTGTGTGTTTCTACATATACAATCATACCATTTGCAAATGGTAAGATTTTTATTTTGCCCTTTCTAATGCTTATCCTTTCCCCCACCCTGGTCTTATTACATGTATTATATACCTTCCCTTGACCCATCATATCCACCTTCCTCTCTTCTCCACCCTACAAAGAGACTCATCTGTAGGGACGAAATCAGCAGGCTCTCATTTCTTCAGACTTTCAGTTGGTTTAAGCCAGTGCGAAATCTTGGAGGAAGATTATAAGGAGAAAGGAAGCTGAGGTCAGGTTTATTTTCTTGGCCTTCTCCCTTATGAGATAACCTTGATCTGTCTGTCTTGGGCTACCTCAAGCCATCTTATTTTACGTGACTATTTTCTTCTGAATTCCAGTAATGTTCTCTCTCCTTGACCCTTCCATCCTAAAGTAAGTTCGAATGCTGCTAGTTTGGATTATTGTATTGTTCCATGTGACTCTCCATGCCTAATTCTTTTTAAGTAACCCTTTTATGAATAAACTCTATTCATAAATGAATTCTATTTTGACTGTGACATCTATTTTTTCTTGAGACACTGACTGATATAGTACACTAATTAGGGATCTCCAGCATAATTAATGTTGAATAGCAGTAGCTACAGTGTTCAACTTACTTGCTCTTGATCTTTAAAAAATTTTTTTTCACTATTTCACCATTAAGTATAATGTTAGCTGTGATTTATGGGTACTATTAATCATAATAAAGAAGTTCCCTTCTTGAGTGTTTTCTGAGAATTTTTATCATGAATTTTATCAAATTATTTTTCTATATCTTTTGAAGTGATTGGTTTTCTCCCTTATTCTGGCAATGTGGTGAAATATATTTATTTTTATTTTTAAAATTTTCAAGCATACGTGCAGAAAATTGCACAGATCATAACTGTACAGCTTGATTAATTATTGCTAAATGAATAGATNCTCCCTTATGAGATAACCTTGATCTGTCTGTCTTGGGCTACCTCAAGCCATCTTATTTTACGTGACTATTTTCTTCTGAATTCCAGTAATGTTCTCTCTCCTTGACCCTTCCATCCTAAAATAAGTTCGAATGCTGCTAGTTTGGATTATTGTATTGTTCCATGTGACTCTCCATGCCTAATTCTTTTTAAGTAACCCTTTTATGAATAAACTCTATTCATAAATGAATTCTATTTTGACTGTGACATCTATTTTTTCTTGAGACACTGACTGATATAGTACACTAATTAGGGATCTCCAGCATAATTAATGTTGAATAGCAGTAGCTACAGTGTTCAACTTACTTGCTCTTGATCTTTAAAAAAATTTTTTTCACTATTTCACCATTAAGTATAATGTTAGCTGTGATTTATGGGTACTATTAATCATAATAAAGAAGTTCCCTTCTTGAGTGTTTTCTGAGAATTTTTATCATGAATTTCATCAAATTACTTTTCTATATCTTTTGAAGTGATTGGTTTTCTCCCTTATTCTGGCAATGTGGTGAAATATATTTGTTTTTATTTTTAAAATTTTCAAGCATACATGCAGAAAATTGCACAGATCATAACTGTACAGCTTGATTAATTATTGCTAAATGAATAGATCCTTGAAACCATCAGTCAAGTCAAGAAATATAATGTAACCAGCTCCTCAGATTCCCACATCATGCCCACTTCTAATTCCTATGCTTTCTCAACCAAAAAATAACCACGATCCTGACTTCTAAATGCAGGGGCCAAGGGAAAACTTCCCCCCCACCCCTGAAGCTTCACTGAAAAATCAACTGTCAAAATTCAATTAATATGAAGAAAAGGCCTGACAAATTTTATTTTAACATGCTAGGTAGGAGCAATGCACAGGGGAATCACAAGAGAGTGATTCCCCATAACCCAATGAGGACAGATGCTAATGTACCCCTCTTCAAAGGAAAATGGGAGATGGGGGTGCATAAGTAAATGATTCTTAGGGAGGCTTAATGGGCCTGGAGAACATACAATGACCTAGGACAAAGTCTATTTGACCCACAGAGCAGACAATGACTGATAAATGATTCTCTTCAAAATACTGAAGGGAACCAAAATAGAAGACAATGGTCTGTGACAAAAACCTGTCCATGCGTGTTGACAGACTTCAGTATTTCTTCCTGTGATATGAATTAAGTCAATGAAAACTCAGAGAAAGGAATAGAGGTGATTGTCTTCTTCACTGGTGGGTCAGGACTTTAAGCATGTAAGGGAACAGCTTCATCCTATCTGTGCTTTGGAGAGTGACAGAAGATTGAGAGACAGAAGGGGTGGGGAATGTCAGAGAGACCTCAAGGATTCTTCTATAGTCCAGCATATCAAAGCACCATATTTTGGGGGTAACAGCTTTTGAATCTCAACATAGATTAGTTTGCCTTTTAAAATTTTTATATAAGTAGAATCAGATATGACTACTTGGGGGCTGGCTCCTTTTGATCAACAATATATTTGTGAGATTCATTTGTGCATGTTGTTCATTCCTTTTCATTTCTGTATTCCCTATTTTGAGTTAGATATTGGTACTTCCAGTTTTAAGTTGTTATAAATAATGCTGCAGTGAACATTCATGTATATTTATCTCTCGGTGCACATGTGTATGCATTTCTATTGGATACATATTTAAGAATGGAATTGCTGAGACCTTTGGTATTGCTATAAGTTCAACTTTAAAAGATGCTGCCAGAAAGTTTTCCAGAATATTTGGATCGGTTTACAGTCCTGTCTAAAGTGGAATTTTTGTAGTTTCCTTCATGTTTCTTACGCTGCAGTGCTTTGAACTTCTTGGAACTGTGGGCTTATAGTTTTTATCAAATTTGGAAATTTGTCAGCCACTATTTCTTCAAATATTTTTTATTCCAGCCCCCTCTTCTAGAGATTTTAATTACATGTATA
>NW_007741463.1:14709-19082 GCF_000696425.1 Galeopterus variegatus | reverse complement strand
TGAATGGCAGAATTTCATTATTTTATAAGGCTGAGTAGTATTCCATTGTGTGTGTACCAAACTTTCCTTTTCCAGTTGTCCATCAGTGGACATTTAGTTTGGTTCCATGCCTTGGCTATTGCAAATAGAGCTATGATGAACATAGGTGTGTATGTATCCCTTCAACATGATGACTTCCATTCCTTTAGGTACATGCCCATAAGTGGGATTGCTGGATCCTATGGTAGATCTATCTGTAGTTGTCTAAGAAGCCTCCATACTGTTTTCCATAGTAGTTGTACTAATTTACAGTCCCACCAACAGTGTGGAAGAGTTCCCCTTTTGCTGCATCCTCACCAGCATTTGTTATTCTGTCTTTTTGATTATAGCCAGTCTACCTGGGGTGAGATATCTCAATACAGTTTTAATTTGCATTTCCCTGATGATTAGTAATGCAGAGCATTTTTTCAAGTACCTGTTAGCCATTTGTATGTCTTCTTTTGAAAAATGTCTATGCAGCTACTTTGCCCATTTTTAAATTGGGCTTTTTTTTTTTTTTTGCTGTGTAGTTGCTTGAGTGCCTTGTACATTCTGGATATTAATCCCATGTTGGATTGGTCTAAAATGTAGTTTAAATCCTGTGTTTCTCTGCTGATGTTTTGCCTGGATGTTCTCTGTCCAGTGCTGAGAGAAGGGTGTTCAGGTCTTCCATTATTATTATATTGGGGTCTATCTCTTTCTTTCAGTCTAATAGTGTTTGCTTTATATATCTGGGTGCTCTGGTGCTGGGTGCAGATATATTTATGATTGTTATGTATTCTTGCTGGATAGGTCCCTTTATCATTATATAATGGCCTTTGTTGTCTCTTTTTATGTTTTTTGGTTTAAAGTGTATTTTTCCAATATAAGAATAGCTACTCCTACTCATTTTTGTTTTCCATTTGCTTTCTATATCTTTTTCCATCCCTTCACTATTAGTTTGTGTGCATCTTTACAGGTCAGTTGAGTCTCTTGAAGACAGCATATAGTTGGGTCTAGCTTTTTAATCCAATCCATCAGTCTGTCTTTTGAATGGGGAGTTTAATCCATTTACATTTAGGGTTGTTAATAAGAGGTATTGTCTTACTCCTGCCATTTTATTCATTTTTGTTTAGATGTTTTCAATATCTGTTGTTCCTTTCTTCCCCTTTCATTGTTCATCTTTGATGTTGTTTTTTTTGACATGTTAAGATTGAAGTTTTTTTCTTTCTCATTTGCATTTTTGTTTTTTGANCAATCCATCAGTCTGTCTTTTGAATGGGGAGTTTAATCCATTTACATTTAGGGTTGTTAATGAGAGGTATTGTCTT
Organism: Galeopterus variegatus; assembly: GCF_000696425.1. Classification (NCBI taxonomy): domain Eukaryota; kingdom Metazoa; phylum Chordata; class Mammalia; order Dermoptera; family Cynocephalidae; genus Galeopterus; species Galeopterus variegatus. The sequence goes on along the minus strand of NW_007741463.1, from coordinate 17,754 downwards.
ACTCCTGCCATTTTATTCATTTTTGTTTAGATGTTTTCAATATCTGTTGTTCCTTTCTTCCCCTTTCATTCTTCATCTCTGATGTTGTTTTTTTTTTGACATGTTAAGATTGAAGTTTTTTTCTTTCTCATTTGCATTTTTGTTTTTTGAGTGGGTTTTGTTCTTTCTTGTGTGTTTGTGGTAGTCATTACTGTTTTTTTGGATTCCAGGTGCAGGACTCCCTTGAGAATTTCTTGCAGGGCTGGTCGTGTGGTGATTAACTCCTGCAGTTTTTGTTTGTCTAGGAAATACACTATTTCTCTATTACTTCTGAAGAATAACTTTGCTAGATATAGTATTCTAGACTGGCAGTTCTTTTCTTTTAGTATTTTGAATATGTCATCCCATTTTCTTCTCACCTGTAGAGCTTCAGATGAGAAAGCTACTGTTAGTTTGAGCAGGACTCCCTTATAAATAACTTGATACTTTTCTCTTGCTGCTTTCAGGATTCTCTCTTTGTCTCTGAGATTTGCTAGTTTCATGATAATGTGTCTCAGGGAGGATCTTTTTGGATTGAATCTTGGTGGAGTTTGGATGTATTATCCTCCCAGAAGTCATGTGGAAATCTGATCCCCAGTGTGGCAGTGTTGGGAGCTGTTTGAGTCATGGGGGCAGATTCTTCATGAATGAATTCATGCTCTCCCTGAGGAGTGGGGGTCATGAGTGAGTTCTCACTCTATTAGTTCCCATGAGAGCTGGTTGTTTAAAAGACCCTGGCACCTCCTCTCTCTCTCTTGCTTCCTCTCGCTACATGATCTGCTTGTATCTACTGGCTTCCTGCCACTTTCTGATGTGAGTAGGAGCAGCCTGAGGCCCGTGCCAGATGCAGCTGTCCCAGAATCACAAGCAAATAAACTTATGTTCTTTATAAATTACCCAGTCCCAGGTATTCTGTTATAGCAACACAAAATGGACTAATACAGAAAATTGGTACCAGAGAAGTGGGGTGTTGCTTATAACAGTTACTTGGAAATGTGGAAGTGGCTTTGGAACTGGGTGTTGAAGAGAAGCTGGAGGAATTTGGAGTGACAGGCTAGGAAAAGCCTAAATGCTGGTGAAAGTTTAGAAGGCAGGAAAACTAGCAAAAATTTAGAATGTTTTACAGACTGGCTAAATGGTGGTGAGTAGAATGCTGATAGAAATATGGACTGTAAAGACCATTCTAAGGAGGTCTCAGATAGAAATAAGAAGGAGTTTATTGGAAACAGGAAAAGATCACCCTTGCTATGAATTGGCAAGGAATTTGGCTGCATTCTGTCCATGCCCTAGGATTTTGTGGAAGGTGGGACTTAAGAGTTGTGAACCGGAATATTTGGTGGAAGAAATTTCTAAGCAGCAGAGCATTAAGGAAGCTGCATGGCTACTTGCCACAACCTACACTGAGTTATGATGGCAAAGACATCACATAAAGCCATAATTTAAAAGGGAAGCAGGGCATAAAGATTGGGAAAACTTGCAGCCTGGCCGTGTGGTAGAGAAACAAAGAGCAGGAGAAAAATGCAATGGTGAATCAGATAGACTGGTTGCTAAAGACATTAACTTGGCAGTGAGGCAGCCAGATGCTAATAGTGAAGACAATGGGAGAATGACCCTGAAGTCATTTCAGAAGTCTGGAAGGGTGCCCATCCCATCCCAAGCCCGGAGGCCTAGAAGGACAGAGTTTTTCTGGAGGACAGACTTGGAGTGCTACTGCCCTCAGGAACCTGCTGCCTGCATCCCAGCTGCTCCGGCTGGAGTAGCCCTGCCTCAAGTGTCTCCAAGTGTGGTTCATGCAGCAGCTCTGGAGAGCACAAGCAGGAAACCTTGGTGGTGTCCACATGGTTTTAAATCTACAGGCTAACAGAATGTGAGAGTACTGGAGGCATGGCAGCCTCCACCCAGATTTCAGAGGATTTACAGAAAAGCCTGGGGTCCCAGGCAGAGACCTGCCACAGGGGTGGAGCCATCACAGAGGCCATCTACTAGAGCAATGCCAAGCAGAAAAATGAGGTCAGAGCCCCCACAGAGACTTCCCAACAGGAAAACATCTAGCAGAGCCAAGGCAGAAGGCCTGCTGCCAGGAACTCAGAACTGTAGGGCCACTGGCAACATGCAATGTCAGCCTAGAAAAGCTACAGGTACCAGTGCAGCCCAATGAGCTGTGCCCAGAAGAGCTGTGGGGGCAGGGGCTTTGGGGGCTCAAACCCCCCATTGAGCCCAGGATGTGGGACTTGAAGTCAAAGATTATTTTGGAGCTTTAAGATTTAATATCTCCCCTGCTGGGTTTTGGACTTGTTTGGGGCCTATTTCTCCTTTCTTTTGGCCTATTCCTCCTTTTTGGAATGGGAATATGTACCCGATGTCTGTCCCATCATTGTATCTTGGGAGTAGATAAATTTGTTTTAGATTTTTACAGTTTCACAGCTGGAAGGAGTTTTGACTTTAGTCTCTGATGAGACTTTGGACTTTGGACTTTTAAGTTGGTCTTGGAACAAGCTAAGACTTTTAGGACTGTTGGGATGGAATGATTGTATTTTGTATGAGAGAGTGTCATGAGTTTTGGGAGGCCAAAGGTGGAATGATGGAGTTTGGACGTATTGTCCTTCCAGAACCTATGTGGAAATATGATCCCCAGTGTGGCAGTGTTGGGAGCTGTTTGAGCCATGGGGGTGGATCCCTCATAAATAGATTCATGCTCTCCCTGGGGGTTGGGAGTAGTGAGTGAGTTCTCACTCTATTAGTTCCCATGAGAGTTGGTTGTTTAGAAGACCCTGGCACCTCTCCTCCCTCTCTCTCTATCTTCCTCTTGCCATGTTATCTGCTCGTACCCCACCAGCTTCCTGCCACTTTCTGCCATGAGTAGAAGCAGCCTGAGGCCCATGCCAGATGCAACTGTCCCAGAATCATAAGCAAATAAACCTCTGTTCTTTATAAATTCCCCAGTTCTGGGTATTCTATTTTAGCAACACAAAATGACTAATAAAAATCTGTTTGGGGGGCCGGCCCGGTGGCGCACTGCTACAGTGC
>NW_007741463.1:7695-13538 GCF_000696425.1 Galeopterus variegatus | reverse complement strand
TTTTTTTTTTTTTGGTCTGCCTAGATTATTTTGTAGAAACTGTCTTTGAGACCAGAGATTCATTCTTCTGCTTACTCTAATTTGATGCTTAAGCTCTCAGTTATGTTTTTTTATCTCATTGAATGAACCCTTCAGTTCCATGAGTTCTGCTGCATTCTTTTTTAAGGTATTAATCTCTTTGTACATTTCCTCCTTCATATCCTGTATACTTTTTCTCATTTCATTGTGTTGTCAAACTGAGTCTTCTCTTTTCTCATTGACTTTCCTTAAGATTGTTACTCAGAATTCCTTTTTAATCATTTCAAGGATTTCCTGTTCCTAGGGTCTCGTACTTGAGAATTATTATATTCCTTCAGTGGTATCATATTTTCTTGTTTTTTCTTATTTCTGGTATCTCTACATTGATTTCTGGTCATCTACTAGATCAGTTTCTTCTTCTATTATTCTGGAGTGGACTTTGAGGAGGAGACTTCCTCCTCTTTTTTCAGGTGCCTCTAGTGACTCTCCTTGTCTCAGTGCAGTCAAACATCTTGTGGGCCACCTCCGCAGTGGTTGTGACTTCTAGAATGGTGATTAGCCATCCTTGCAGTGGTAGAAGTTGTAGTGGTGGCTGTTGCAGACCACCTCTGCAGAGGCAGTGTGGGGCCTCCTATCCACAGCAGATTGTTCTGGGTCCTGCCTTTTATTCTAAAGTATTCTCTTAACCCATTTTTCTGTTTAGAGCTTTACTAATTTCTTCTTCAGTTTGCTTCAAGAAATCTTGAGAGGGACCCTTTTCTTCTGGCTTTCAGGCTCTGACCTCTTCCATCTGTGGCTCCAGAAGGGCAGGGAAGCTTTTGGTATCCTGCTTACAGCACCATGACAGTGTTCATGAGAAAGAAAAGAGGGGAAGATAGAAGTTCCAGAACAATGACCTGAGACCAGATTTCTCCAAAGTTCTGGGGGGAGGTGTTATCATAAGTCTCTACTGTACTTTTTGAACACAGAGAATACAATTATAATGCTCTTGTCTGCTAATTCTAATATCTGTATAAGTTCTAGATGGTTTCAATTGATTGATTCTCCTTCTCATTATGAATAATATTTTCCTGCTCCTTTGAATGCCTGGTAATTTTTTTTATTTTTAGTTGACAAATAATTGTATATATTTATATGCTACAATGTGGTGTTTTGATACATGTCTACATTGTGAAATAATTAAATCAGACTAGTCAACATATACATCACCTCACATATTATTTCTTTATGGTGAGAACATTTAAAATCCACTCTTAGCAATTTAGAAATATACAGTACAGGGGAGGCAGGATTCGGTAAAGGGACATGAAAATCAACTACATTGTATATTAATAAAATAAAATTAAATTTTAAAAAGAAATATACAATACATTATTACTAACTATAATCACCTTGCTGTGCAATAGATCACCAGAATTTGTTCTTCCTATCCAACTGAAACTTTGTACCCTTCGAGCAACATTTCCCTGTTCTCTGCAATGACCCACCACCACCACCCCCACCCCCACAGCCTCTGGTAACTATCATTCTTCTCTCTACTTCTATGAGTTCTATTTTTTTGTTGTTTTGCTTCCCATGGATTTGTCACCCCTTTTCACCTCAGTGACAGAGCCACCAAAGATTACTCCAAAGCCCATCTCTTTTGAGCAGTGAGAAGCCCCAGAATGGGGTTAATATCCCAGAACTTCCTCAAGCATGAGGCATTTCTTCCATTTGGGAAATTAACCACGAATTGGGGTTCTCTTCCTGCATTCATTCTCCAGACCAAGAAGTTACAGGAAGAGAATAGGTGGGGTTTTGCTAAGTACAGTTTAACAAGCTTTACAATAGAAGCTGGTAACATTCAGTAAAAACAAGTCAGACAACATTCTGTTAGGCAATTAGTGATCCACTAACAAAGGCTTTATTTAGCAAACATACCTTTTCCCTCCAGCAGCTTTTTAGTAACTTTCCATATCAATTAGTAACTTGTCTGTCTTAGAACCAGCAGCCTTGCTGTGTTATGATTCTTATCTTGCAACAGAGACTCCATAGCCTGCAGAAATTTTCCTGTCCTTTGCAAGGTCAATATTTGAAACTGCAAGGCTTTGGAAAACCAGGCCCTGTGAGGTACATTTGTTTTATGAATCCCGTACACTTTTTTAGATTCTACATATAAGTGAGATCATGTGATATTTGCCAGGATGATTTCAGTTAGCATAATGTCCTCTTGATTCATCCACATTGTTACAAATGACAGAATTTTATCCTTTTTTAAGGCTGAATGTATTCTGTTGTATATATGTACCGCAGTTTTTTTTTTTTAATCCATTCCTCCACTGATGGGCACTTAGGCTGTTTCCACACAGTGGCTGTTGTGATAATGCAGCAATAAAAGTGGGAGTGCAGGGCGGGCCTGGTGGCACACTGAAGAGTGCGCCGCTCGGGAGCACGGCGGCACTCCTGCCGAGGGTTCGGATCCCATGTGGAGACCGGTCCCCGCTCACTGGCTGAGTGCGTTGCGGGCGCGACACCAAGGGTTGTGATCCCGTTACCGGTCAGGAAAAAAGACCAAAAAAGGGAAAAAAAAAAAAAGTGGGAGTGCAAATACCTCTTCAACATGCTGATTTCAATTCCTTTGGCTATATACCCAGAAGTGGGATTGCTGGATCATATGGTAATTTTATTTTTAGTTTTCTGAGGGATCTCCATACTGTTTTCTATAACATCTGTATGAATTTAAATTCCCACCAACATTGCACAAGTGTTTCTTTCTCTCCACATCCTTGCCAACGTTTGTTATCTTTCATCTTTTTAAATAATAGCCATTCTAACAGGTGTAAAATGACATCTTATGATTTTAATTTGCATTTCCCTGATGAGTAGCAATAATGAGTATTTTTCACTATCTGTGGCCATTTGTATGTTTTCGTTTGAAAAATGTCTGTTTAGGTCCTATGCCCATTTTCTAGTTAGGTTCCTCATTTTCTTGCTATTGAGTTAAGTTCCTTATGTATTTTGTATATCAACCCCTTATCAGATGTATGCTTTGCAAATATTTCCCCCCCAGTCCATGGGTTGTCTTCTCACTTTATTAATGTTTCCTTTACTATGCAGAAGCTTTTCAGTTTGGGGCAATCCCATTTGTTTACTTCTGCTTTTGTTGCCTGTGCTATAGGGCTTATATCCAAGAAATCTTTGCCCAGCCTTGGAGCATTTCCCCTATGTTTCCTTCTAGTAGTTTTACAGTTTCAGGTTTTATATTTAAATGTTTAGTCCATTTTTGGTTGATTTTTATATGAGATAAAGGTCCAATTTCATTCTTCTGCATGTGTATTTCCAGTTTTCCTGTCATCTTTGATAAGAGAGACTGTCCATTCTCCATTGTGTGTTCTTGGCACCTTTGTCAAAAATTAATTGACTATAAATGTGTGGATTATTTCTTAGACTCTGTCCCTTATTCTATTGGTCAATGTGTCTGTTTTTATGTCAGTACCATGCTGTTTTGATTACTGAATTATTAACATTAAATTACTGTTTTGATTTTAAAGTCAGGTAGTATACTACCTTCAGCTTTGTTTTGTTCATTCACTTATTTTTGCTCAAGATTGCTTTGGCTATTCAGGGTTTTTTGTGGTTCCATACGAATTTTGATACTGTTTTTTATTTCCTTGAAAAGTGACATTGGAATTTTGATAGAAATTGCACTGAATCTGTAGATTGCTTTGGGTAGCATGGACATTTTGGTAATATTAATTCTTCCAATCCACGAACATGGGGTAAGTTTCAGTTTACTTGTTATTTCTTTCATCAACATTTCATAGTTTTTAGTATACAGATATTTTGCCTCCTTTGTTAAATTTACTTATAAGTATTTTTTTGATGTTATTGTAAATGGGATTGATTTCTTAATTTATTTTTGAGATAGCTCATTTTTAGTGTAAAGAAATGCTATAGATTTTTGTGCGATGATTTTGTATGTACAACTTTACTGAATTTGTTTATCTGTCCTAACAGTGTTTTTGGTCAAGTCTCTAGGGTTGTCTGTATATAAGATTATGTCATCATCCAACAGAGACCATTTTACTTCTTTCTTTCCTATTTGGATACCTTTTATTTATTTTTTTTCTCATCTAATTTCTCTGGCTAAAACTTCCAGTACTATGTTGAATAGAAGCAGTGAGAGTGGACATCCTTTTCTTGCTCCTTATCCTAGAGAAAAAGCTTTCAACTTTTCACCATTGAATATAATGTTAGCTGTGAGCTTTTCATATATGGCTTTTATTGTTTTGAGGTATATTTCTTTCACACCTACTTTGCTTAAGGCTTTATCATGAAAAGATGTTGAATTTTTCAAATGCTTTTTCTTCATTATTGAAATGAGCATATGGCTTTTGTCCTTCATTCTCATAATATGGTATATCACACTTACTGATTTGCATTTGCTGAACCATCTTTGCATCCCAGGAATCAATCCCACTTGATCATGGTGAATGATCCTTTTAATGTGCTGCTGAATTTGGTTTGCTAGTATTTCCTTGAGAATTTTTGCATCCATGTTCATCCAGGATATTGGCCTGTAATTTTGTTTTCTTGTAGTGTCCTTGTCTGGCTGTGAATCAGGGTAATGTAGGCCTCATAAAATAAGCTTGGAAACATTTCCTCTTCTCCAAATTTTTTGCAAGAGTTTGAGAAGGATTGTTATTAATTCTGCTTTAAATGTTTGATAAAATTCCACTATGAAGCCAATTGGGTCCTAGGCTTTTTCTTGTTGGGAGCTTTTTTATTATTGATTCAATCTCCTTACTCATTATTGATGTGTTTACATTTTCCATGTCTTCTTGGTTTGGTCTTGGTAGATTGTTCCTAGAAATCTAATCAATTCTTTTAGGTTATCCAATTTGTAGGTCTATAATTGGTCATAGTAGTCTCTTATTATCCTTTGTATTTCTGTGTTATCAAGAGTAATGTCTTCTCTTTCATTCCTCATTTTACTTATTTGAATCATTTATTTTTTTCTTAGTCGGGCTAAAGGTTTGTTGATTTTGTTTATCTTTTCAAAGGCCGGCCTTAATTTCATTGATCTTTTCTATTGTCTTTCTAGTCGCTATTTCATTTATTTCAGATCTAACTTTTATTATTTTCTTTCTTCAACTGACTTTGGGATTAATTTGTTCTTCCTTTTCTAGTTCTTTGAGGCACAATGTTGTATGTTTGAGATCTTTCTTCTTTTTTGATGTAGGCATTTATTGCTATAAAGTTCCCTCTTAGAACAGCTTTTGCTGCATCCTGTAAGTTTTGGTATGTTCTCATTTTTATTTGTCTCAAGATATTTTTCAATTTTCCTTTTAATTTTTTCTTTGACACATTGGTGTTGAAGAGCATGCTGTCTAATTTCCAAGTAAGTGTGAATTTTCTAAAATTTCTCCTGTTATTGATTTCTAATTTCATTCCATTGTGATCAGAAAAGATCTTTGAAATGATTTAATCTTCTTAAATGTGTTAAGGCTTTTGTCATCTAACATATGATCTATTCTGGAGAAGGTATTGTGTACACCTGAGGAGAATGTGTATTCTGCTGCTGTTGGATAAAATGTGTATTCTGCTGCTGTTGGATAAAATGTTATGTATATGTCTGTTAGGACCATTTGGTCTAAAGTATTGTTCAAGTCCACTGTTTTCCTATTAATTTCTGTCTGAATATCTAGCCATTGTTGAAAGTGAAGTCTTTTTTTTTTTCCTTTTTGTCTTTTTTCGTGACCGGTAATGGGATTGCAACCCTCGATGTCACGCCCGTACCGTGACCGGTAACGGGATCGCAACCCTCGGTGTCACGCCTGCACCGT
>NW_007741463.1:6005-7192 GCF_000696425.1 Galeopterus variegatus | reverse complement strand
CGGACTGGTCTCTATATGGGATCTGAACCCTTGGCAGGAGCGCCGCCGCGCTCCCAAGCGCTGCACTCTACCGAGTACGCCACCAGGCCGGCCCGAAAGTGAAGTCTTGAAGCCCCTTACTATTATTTTATTGCATTCTATCTCACCCCACAGGTCTATTAATGTTTGCTTTACATATTTAGGGGCTCCAATGTTGGGTGTACATATATTTTAAATTGTTATATCCTCTTGATGAATTGACCTCTTTATTATTATATAATGACCTGCTTTGTCTCTTTTTATAATTTTTGACTTAAAGTCTATTTTGTCTGATATAAATACAACTACCTCTGTTCTCTTTTGCTTACCATCTGCCTGGAACATCTTTTTCCATCTTTTCTCTCTCAGTGTACATGTGTCTTTAAGGCTAAAGTGAGTTTCATGTAGGCAACAGATTGTTGGATCTTATTTTTCCATTCATTCAGCTATGCTATGTCTTTTGATTGGAGAAGTTAATTCATTTACATTTAAATTAAGTATTGATAGGTAAGGATTTACTACTGGCATTTTGTTAATTTTATTCTGACTGTTTTGTACTTCTTTTGTTTCTCCAATATTGCTGTCTTTCTTTGTAGTTCATTACATTTTTGTACTGGTATGTTTTGTTTTCTTTTTCTTTTTCTTTGTTAAAAATCTTTTCTGTATCTACTACATGCTTTTTCTTTATGGTTACCATGAGGCTTACATAAAACATCTTATAATTATAATTTTCCAACTCAAGATGATAATACCTTAACTTCAATAGTATATGGAGATTCTACAATTATACTTCTCCTTCCATGCACATTTTATGCTATTGATGTCATACATCTATTTACATTGTGTATCTGTTAACCAATTGTTTATGGCTCTAGCTATTTTTAATACATTTATCTTTTAACACTTCTATGAGAGTTAAGAATAATTTGCACACAACCTTCACAGTATTAAAGTATTCTGAATTTGACTATATATTTACATTTATCAGTGAGTTTTATACTCTTATATGTTTTCATATTGTTTTGTATCATCCTTTCATTTCAACTCAAAAAAACTCCCTTTAGCATTTATTGTGAGAAAAGTTTCATGGTAACAAACTCCAATGTTTGTTTGTTTTTGGAATGTCTATACCTCTCTTTTATTTCTGAAGGACAGAAACTATACCTTCG
>NW_007741463.1:2538-4581 GCF_000696425.1 Galeopterus variegatus | reverse complement strand
GATTGAGTCTGCTGTTGAAAATCTGTTTAGCTATTCGATTCTGTCATTGTATTCTTTGGCTGGAGGATATCTCTTTGATTTTTTTTTTCTTTCCCAGAATAAGTGATTTCTCAACTGTACTTCAGGCAAACTAAATATATATATTTTAAAATTTTATTTTATATTGTCAACATACAATGTGGTTGATTATTGTAGCCAATGACCAAAACTTCCCTCCTTCCACCCTCTCCCCCTCCCTCCCAACAACCTCATATCTGTTCGCTTGTCATATCAACTTAAAGGGATTGTAATTGTTATGTCTTCTTCCCTCCCCTCCCAGTTTATTTGAGTATTTATTTATTTATTTATTTATTTATTTATTTATTTTTAGATCCCACAAATAAGTGAGAACATGTGATATTTCTCTTTCTGTGCCTGACTTGTTTCACTTAATGAAATTCTCTCTAGGTCCATCCATGTCATTACAAATGGCAGTATTTCATTCTTTTTTATAGCAGATCAGTATTCCATTGTGTACATATACCACATTTTCCATATCCACTCATCTGATGAAGGACAATTGGGCTGGTTCCAACTCTTAGCTATTGTAAATAGTGCTGCAATGAACATTGGAGAACAGGTATACCTTTGACTTGATGATTTCCACTCCTCTGGGTATATTCCCAGCAGTGGGAGAGCTGCTTCATATGGTAGGTCTATCGGCAATTGTTTGAGGAACCTCCATACCATTTTCCATAAAGGATGCACCATTTTGCAGTCCCACCAACAATGTATGAGAGTTTCTTTTTCTCCGCAACCTCACCAGCATTTATCATTCACAGTCTTTTGGATATTAGCCATCCTAACTGGGGTGAGATGGTATCTCAGTGTGGTTTTGATTTGCATTTCCTGAATGCTGAGTGAGGTTGAGCATTTTTTCATGTGTCTCTTGGCCATTCGTATATCTTCCTTTGAGAAGTGCCTATTTAGCTCTTTTGCCCATTTTTTAATTGGGTTACTTATTTTTCTGTTGTAAAGTTGTTTCACCTCCTTGTATATTCTGGATATTAATCCTTTCTCAGACGTATATTTTGCAAATATTTTCTTCCACTCTGTTGGTGGTCTTTTAACTCTGTTAATTGTTTCTTTTGCTGTGCAAAAGCTTTTTAGTTTGATATAATCCCATTTGTTTATTTTTCCTTTGGTTGCCCATGCTTTTGGGGTCATATTCATGAAGTCTGTGTCTGGTCCTACTTCCCGAAGTGTTTCTCCTATGTTTTCTTTAAGAAGTTTTATTGTTTCAGGGTGTATATTTAATTCTTTAATCCATTTTGAGTTGATTTTAGTATATGGTGAGAGGTATGGGTCTAGTTTCATTCTCCTGCATATGGATGTCCAGTTATCCCAGCACCATTTGCTGAAGAGGCAGTCTCTTCACCAGTGTATAGGCTTGGTGCCTATGTCAAAGATGAGATAGATGTAGGTGTGTTGGTTGATTTCTGGATTCTCTATTCTATTCCATTGATCAGTGTGTCTGTTTTTATGCCAGTGCCATGCTGTTTTGGTTATTATAGCTTTGTAGTATAGTTTAAAGTCAGGTAATGTTATGTCTCCAGCTTTATTTATTTTGCTCAGAATTGCTTTGGCTATGAATGGTCTTTTGTTATTCCATATAAATGTCAGATAGTCTTTTCCATTTCTGAGAAAAATGTCATTGGAATTTTGATGGGGATTGCATTGAATTAGTATATCACTTTGGGTAGTATGGATATATTCACAATGTTAATTCTTCCAATCCAAGAGCATGGGATATCTTTCCATCTTCTTGTATCCTCTCTAATTTCTCTCAGCAGTGGCTTGTAGTTCTCATTAAAGAGATTTTTCACATCCTTGGTTAACTCAAATCCTAAGTATTTTATTTTTGTGTGGCTATTGTAAATGGGCAAGCTTTCTTGATTTCTCTGTCTGCATGTTCACTATTGGAGAATAGAAAGGCAACTGATTTTTTGTGTTGATTTTGTATCCTGCTACTGTGCTGAAATCATTTATCAACTCCAAGAGATT
>NW_007741463.1:0-2514 GCF_000696425.1 Galeopterus variegatus | reverse complement strand
ATTCTCCTGCATATGGATGTCCAGTTATCCCAGCACCATTTGCTGAAGAGGCAGTCTCTTCACCAGTGTATAGGCTTGGTGCCTATGTCAAAGATGAGATAGATGTAGGTGTGTTGGTTGATTTCTGGATTCTCTATTCTATTCCATTGATCAGTGTGTCTGTTTTTATGCCAGTGCCGTGCTGTTTTGGTTATTATAGCTTTGTAGTATAGTTTAAAGTCAGGTAGTGTTATGTCTCCAGCTTTATTTATTTTGCTCAGAATTGCTTTGGCTATGAATGGTCTTTTGTTATTCCATATAAATGTCAGATAGTCTTTTCCATTTCTGAGAAAAATGTCATTGGAATTTTGATGGGGATTGCATTGAATTAGTATATCACTTTGGGTAGTATGGATATATTCACAATGTTAATTCTTCCAATCCAAGAGCATGGGATATCTTTCCATCTTCTTGTATCCTCTCTAATTTCTCTCAGCAGTGGCTTGTAGTTCTCATTAAAGAGATTTTTCACATCCTTGGTTAACTCAAATCCTAAGTATTTTATTTTTGTGTGGCTATTGTAAATGGGCAAGCTTTCTTGATTTCTCTGTCTGCATGTTCACTATTGGAGAATAGAAAGGCAACTGATTTTTTGTGTTGATTTTGTATCCTGCTACTGTGCTGAAATCATTTATCAACTCCAAGAGATTTTTTGTAGAGGCTTTAGGCTGTTCGATATATAGAATTATGTCATCTGCAAACAGGGAAAGTTTGACTTCATCTTTTCCAATCTGGATGCCCTTTATTTCCTTCTATTCTCTGACTGCTCTGGCTAGTACTTCCAACACTATGTTGAATAGGAGTGTTGAGACACTATGTTGAATAGGAGTGTTGAGAGTGGGCATCCTTGTCTAGTTCCTGTTCTTAAAGGNCATCTAAACCTAACTTATAGACAGTCTTTATCAGAACGAGTGTTGAATTTTATCAAATGCTTTTCCAGCATCTATGGAGATGATCATATGGTCCTTGTGTTTGATTTTATTGATATGGTGTATCACATTTGTTGAATGCATATGTTGAACCAACCTTGCATTCCTGGGATGAATCCCACTTGATCATGGTGTATAATTTTGCGTATGTGTTGCTGTATTCTGTTAGCTAGTATTTTAGTGAGGATTTTTGCATCTATATTCATCAAGGATTTCGGCCTGTAGTTTTCTTTTTTATTGTATCTTTACCTGGTGTATCAGGGTGATGTTTGCTTCATAGAATGAGTTTTGGAGAATTACCTCTGTTTCAATCTTTTGGAATAGTTTGTAGAGAATTGGTGTCAATTCTTCTTTGAATGTTTGGTAAAATTCTGCTGTTAATCCATCTGGTCCTGGGCCTTTCTTTGTTGGGAGCTTTCTGATAACAGCTTCAATCTCCTTTATTGTTATTGGTCTGTTCAGATTTTCTACATCTTCTTGGCTCAGTTTTGGTTGGCTCAGTTTTGGTACCTTGTGTGTGTCCAGAAATTTTTCCATTTCCTCCAGATTTTCTAATTTGTTGGCATATAGTTGTTTACAGTAGTCTTGAATGATTCCTTGTAGTAGTGTCGAATGATTCCTTGTAATTCAGATGTGTCTGTTGTAATATCACCTTTTTCATTTCTAATTTTTGTTATTTGGATCATCTCTCTTTTTATAGTTAGCCATGTTAATGGTTGGTCAATTTTATTTATCTTTTCAGAAAGCCAACTTTTTGATTCATTGATCTTTTGAATTGTTTTGGGGGTTTCAATTTCATTAAGTTCTGCTCTGATCTTAATGATTTCCTTCCATCTGCTAACTTTGGTTTTGGATTGTTCTTGTTTTTCTAGTTCTTTAAGGTGAAGTGTTATGTTGTTCACTTGCCATCTTTCCATTCTTCTGAAGTAAGCATTTAATGCAATAAATTTCCCCCATAGTACTGCTTTTGCAGTATTCCACAGGTTTTGGTATGGTGTATCATTATTTTCATTAGTTTCAGTAAATTTTTGATTTCCTCTTTGATTTCTTCTTGGACCCATATGTCATTAAGTAGAATGCTGTTTGATTTCCATGTGTTCGTATAGTTTCCAGAATTTCATTTGTTATTGATTTCTAATTTTAATCCATTGTGGTCTGAAAACTATACATGGGATAATTCCAATTTTTCTTAATTTGTTGAGACTTGATTTGTGACCTAACATGTGATCTATCCTGGAGAATGATCCATGTGCTGATGAGAAGAATGAATATTCTGAGGTTGTTGGATGGAATGTTCTATAGATATCTCCCAAGTCCAATTGGTCTAGAATGTTGTTTAGATCTTGGGTTTCTCTGCTGATTCTTTGCCTAGATGATCTGTCCAATATTGATAGTGGGGAGTTCAGGTTCCCTGCTATTATGGTTATTAGAGTCTATTTTTTTCTTTAGGTCTAATAGAGTTTTTTTATAAATCTGGCCGCACCAACATTGGGTGTGTACATATTTATGATTGTTATGTCTTCTTGATGAATCAGTACTTTTATCA
>NW_007741462.1:18991-25307 GCF_000696425.1 Galeopterus variegatus | reverse complement strand
TATGAGTGTTCATTAAATACAATAATAATAAATAATGCTAATTTTCACAAAACCTTTATAAGGTAGGAAATATTATTAGCATCATTTTATAAATGAGAAAACTAAGGCATCAAATGTTAAATAATTTTTCAAAACTTCCACTGCTAGAATATGCTAGGATCAGGATTCAAATACAGACAGTGTTCTTTAATTCTGTGTTCTTCGACACTACAAATTAAAATAATTCAAATCGTGTCCTCCAATTTACTCCTGGTAGTTATACATCTGATCTTATCATTTGATCCCACAGCTTGAGTGTTTGTTTTCTTTAGTGTAATTTATTTGTTTGCTTGCTTGGATGAATGGGATTATAAACATTCACATTTTCCTCACTAGTACAGACATATATGTTGGGACTAAGATTTAGCAAAAAGTTAACATGCCAAAATCAGCAAAAAATAAACTTGCCCTCCTAGTAACAAGACAGTGAAGTAGAGACTAATAAAGTTGTGCTGCTGTGTTTTACAGCTTTATGTTGATACAAGTGTCCTTGCCTTTGGGATTTTATCTCATCACATTTTTCAGTTTACAAAAGTTGGTAACTAAAAACTTTTCTATTCATCAGAAAGGATTAATAACAATCTATTATTTTTTTAAAGGCTCCAAATAGTTACTGTCTAAATGCTATTAGCCTATAAATGCTTTATGTACTGCTATGATGAATGTGTCACACAAAATGCATGTGCTGGAAACTTAATTTCCAATGCAATAGTATTGAGAGATGGGACTGAATAGGAGGTGTTTAGGTCATGAGGGCTCTGTTCTCATGAATGAATGCCACTATGAAAAGGACTTATGGGAGTGGGTTTTCTCTCTTTTCTGCTCTTCTGCCATGTGATGACACAGAGCTGGACCCTTTTTGACCTTTTTCTGGGGGCACAGCAAGAGGCCCTCATAAGATGCTGGTGCCTTGATCTCGGACTTCCAGCATCCAGAACAAATGAACAAAATTTATTCTGTGAGAGAATAAATATTTACTCTTTATAAGTTATCCTATTTGTAGTACTTTGTTATATCAGCACAAAAGAAGCTAAGATACTTACTACTCTTAATTACTGTAGACAAATGAGGCTATACCCCTACTAGAGTGAAGGCAATTAGAACATTCTTTACAATCTAAATTAATACTTATTAGCATATTGAATATGATTTCATCTTCCTCCAACACATTGTAAAATATCATCTCTAAGATCATAACCAAAGGCATTTTAACATTTCTGTACTTGAATATCAAGACAAACTAATGAGAAGTATTGTAAAAACTTTAAAGTAAGTATAGACCCACCATTTTAGTCAATAAGAGACTATAATAGCAGCCGTCTGATAGTAGAAATAGAAGTAATTGCTAGTATTCACTGAGGTACTACATACCCTGACACTCAAAGCAGTATGTTAGTTGAGGAAGCACAGGTTTTAAACATGAGATAGATGATAATTCAAACACTCCATCACTAAAGAACAGTGGTAAGTCATAGACTTACTACTTAATATATACTTTTTTCTTTTAATTTGTTTCCTGTTATTTGTAATTTCTAACAGCTGAATTGAGGTATAATTGACATAAAATAAACTGCAAATAGTTAAAGTGCAAATTCAATGTTTGATATATTTTGATATACATATGTCATATATATATATATATATACCCATAATATCAATAGTCAAAATAATGAACACCTCCAACATCCCCCCAAATTTTTTTCTGCCCTATTTAATCCATACCTCTGACTCTTCAATCCTCAAATATTGATCTTTCTATAAACTATAAACTACTTTGCATTTTCTAGAGTTTTACATAAATGAAATTATATAGTACGTGTCATTTTTGTTGAGATCATTTTGAGATCTGGGTTATATGCAGCGATAGTTCATTTATATCACTGAATAATATTCCTTGATATTGATTCATCACATTTTGTTTACACATTCACCTGCCAGCAGACAGTTGATTGTTTCCAGTGTTTGGCAATTATGAGTAAAGCAGCTGTGGATATTTATGTACACTTTCATCTCTAATAGGTAAATACCTAAAAATGGAATGGCTAGGTCACATGGTAGGTGTATGTTCAACCTTTTAAGAAATTACCAAATAGTTTTTCAAAGTTTTTTTTATATATCCCATTCCTACCAGTATTGTGTGAGAATTGTAGTTGTTTCACATCCTTTTCAATACTTAGTAAGGTCAGTCATTAGTTTTAGACAGTCTAGTAGGTGTGTGGTGATATTTCATAATGTTTTTATTTCACGTTTCCATAATGACTAAATGACGATGCCCATCTTTTCATGTACTTGTTTGTTATTCATGTATCTATTTTGAAGAAGTATCTCTTCCAATTTTGACCATTTTAAATGGGATCATTTTTTTTTATTACCAAGTTTTGGAAGTTCTTTGTCTATTCTAAATACTAGTCTTTTCCAGGTAAGTGATTTTCAAATATCTTCTCTGAGCATTGGCTGATTTTATTATTTTCTTTTTTTTTAAAGATGACCGGTAAAGGGATCTTAACCCTTGACTTGGTGTTGTCAGCACCACGCTCAGCCAGTGAGCGAACCGGCAATCCCTATATGGGATCCGAACCCGGGGCCTTGGTGTTATCAGCACCACACTCTCCCAAGTGAGCCACGGGCCAGCCCCATGATTTTATTGTTTTCTTAAGAGAATATTTTGTAGAGCAGAAGTTCTCAATTAGTAAATTTTATTGTGTGTAACTAATGCCTTAACAAGAGAGGGGGTAAATCAATTTAAAGAATATGAGAAAGTAAAATACTGTAAAAATTAAAAAGTCATCCTTGACTCTTGTCCCACTCTGAATTCTGCCACTATGTCCTTGTTTAAATACATGGTCTTCTATCTTCTTCTTAAGATCAATCACAGGCATTGTCTTACTAGCTCTGCTATACTTTGAATGTGTCCCCCAATAGTTCATGCATGGGGAGCTTGATTCCCATTGTGGCATGACTGTGAGCACTATGTTCTCATGAATAGATTAATTCATTTTAAATCCATGGCTTAATGGGTTATCATGGGTGTGGACTGGAGGCTTTGTAAGAACGAGTGTCATCCTCATCATGTGATAACCTGCACCACCTCAGGACTGTGCAGATAGCTCCCACCAAGAAGCCTTTCATCAGATGTGCCCCCAATCCTTGGACTTCCTAGACTCCAAAATTTTAAGAAATAAATTTCATTTTCATTATAAATTACCCAGTTTCAGGTATTCTGTTCTCAGCAACAGAAAATGGACTAATACATGCCCTCTCCTCCTTTTTGAGGATTGAATTTCTCATTATCTTTGACAGGACCTGAAAAAATTCTTCCCTAATCTTAATCCACAGCCATGCTCTGCAACCAAATGTTTCTGTGTTGGCTGCCTATCTATCTCTACCTGCACTTACTTATCTTGCCTCTTGAAAACACACTTGTTTTTGGAACGTTCTGATGTTAACTCCAGGCCTAGATATTCTAGAGTCTCCCTTCCTCTCTCTCTCTCCCTCTTCCTCCCTTCCTCCTTCCTCACTTCTGCCTGTCCTCTCTTCAGTAATTATCTGGGTATCTATTATGTTATGGGCAAGCAATTATGATAAGCACTGGGAATACTAGTGCACAGTATATGGAATCTCTGCCTTCATTAGAGGGAGTTGAGAGAAAAGTTTTGTATTAATGACATAACCTGAGTTACATGGGAATTACAGTTTGCTACGGTGGTACATAGCAAGAGCATATTACTTAGCTCAAGACAGTCAGGGAAATTGTCCCAGAGAGAATGACCGTATTTTGTCATGTGCGGCAAGAGTTACGTGTATTGACACTATTTTCATCATTATGTGAAGCTGCATCTGTCCTGAAGTTTCCTTCTCACTCTGAGGATGAATCCCTATATTATTCTCTAGACCATTCTTTCTACTGGCCCAACCTGCCCCACAGATTTGTGAAGCCTGAATTGCCTACAAGTTCCCCCATACAACGAGAAGGCCTTTATGGGCCAGCATTTCTAACTAATATTTAACTTTATACAACACATAGTTCCCTGAATAGGGGTCCTAAATTAATTCCACAGTTTTTACAGTCCTAATGCAGTTTTAATTTAGTATAAAAAGTAGCTAGAGGTGAGAGAACACATTTAATTAAATATTGTATGCAGCTGATGGATGTATACAAAAGCATTACCCAAGGGGTATAGATTTTTATAATTAGCTTGTTTCTTTGACTTTCTTTGACTACCAACCCTATTTAAACTTCTGCTCTAAATGGCCAGACTGCTCTTCTCTTGTATTTTCAATTTTACAGTAGGAATTCTTGGAAGAGCTGTGTTGGTCCTGCTTGCTGTTAGCACAGCAGGGTCCATCCTCATGATGCTTCAAATCTCACTGTTATCCTGAACTGCCAGAATAATTCTGACTGTCTTAATGAGACTCAGCACCCCAGTCCTGATGTCAAAATGAAGCTTCTTCTAAAGAATTCAAGCAGTATCTAGCAAGGAACTTATTCTGTGCCATAATGTCAGAGAAAAGATAAATATTTCCCATAACCTAAGCAATGACCTTGAATTTGGTAAGAGAATTAACTAAAATGCAGCAGACTTGGCTATGTTTTTGTTGGCCACCAGAGACAAATCTAGGGATTGCATAAAAGAAGGTTTCATGATGCCATTTTTTCCTTTAGGGAACAAATATTCTTTCTTTATCCCTGCCTCAATAAATGTGATTTTACAAATTTACTCTGTTATTGTAAATACTGAAACTTCTTCATATGCACAGTATTGTCCTAGAATACAGATGAGTTAATATTAGGGAACCTGAACATATTTCCTTTGTCATCATTTTCTGCTACCTACACATACATTTGTAGCTTATCAAAATGCTGTATATTGACGCTTTACTGTGCTGTTTTACAATTGAATGTGACTAACTTGACAGGAAGGTGGCCTGGCTATAATTTTTACTGAGATGCTTTGTCATGACAACATAGCCTTCATTGCAGGGCTCAAAGCAGTACAGTCTCAAATCTGTGTTTCAAAGTTTGAGGGACTCTACATTCAATAAGGAGAAACTTTGGTGAGAATATGAGGCTTGTTCTGTAGAATTAAGCTTCTTTGAAATGGTCAAGGGAATTGGTAGTGAGTCATTTTAATAGCGTTCTTTTTTCCTGTTGGGATTTTGGACAAGGTTTCCTGAAATTCCCCATGTATGTGAATATCCAATGGAGGGTCAGTTGCTGATAAAATATTTGTTAAAAATTAATTCTTTCTGAATCGTAACAGAAAGAATTAAACCAGAGATGTTCCTTTTGCCCTCTTTGTGAATAACAATTTTTATTTACTGTTTTCAAATGACAGTTACTTTCTAATTCTAGCCAACTTAAGCTGTAAAGGACTTTACTAAAAGACATGAGGTAACACAAAGAACACATGGGGAATTAGAGAATGATATCTATCATTCTGGAAATAAAGCAGAACCTGAGAAAAACAGCAAAAGTCAGGCCACCGAGTCAGTGGTTAGAACTCACTGCTGAAGTCGGGAATTAGAGAATGATATCTATCATTCTGGAAATAAAGCAGTACCTGAGAAAAACAGCAAAAGTCAGGCCACCGAGTCAGTGGTTAGAACTCACTGCTGAAGTCATCACCACTGATCTCACTGTCATACCATGAGAGGTTAAATGTCTCACTATCCCTACATTTTTTTTGTTTGTTTCTTTTTATCAAGTTTGTATGTTTTTTATTATTATGATTTTTTTTGTATGTTTTGGACATTCAACAATGTTTTTCCCTTGTTGTAGTATATGCGAGTACATCATTACTTTCATTGTTTTTAGTGTGGTAAAATACAGGTACAATCAACCATTTTTAAGAGTATAGTTCAGTGGCATTCACTACTGCCATGGTTTGAGTGTCCCCTCCAAATCTCATGTCCCTATTGTAACAGTATTAAGAGGATGGGAAATCTGAGTATGGTATTGGAAAGGTGGGACCTTTAAGAGGTGATTGTATTTGTGAGAACTATGCTTTCATGAATAGATTAATCCACTTATAGATTAATGGATTAACGATTTAATAGGTTATTGGGAAGTAGACTGGGGCTTTACAAGGAGATGAAGAAAGCATGTGGAAATGCTTTTGCGCCCCTTGGGACCCCACCAGGAAGCAGGCCCTTGCTAGATGCAGCCCCTCTACCTTGGACTTCTCAGCAATCAAAACTGTAAGAAATAAGTTCTGCTTCTTCGTAAATTACACAGTTTCAGGTATTCTATTATAAGCAACAAAAAAGTGGACTAATA
>NW_007741462.1:16411-18619 GCF_000696425.1 Galeopterus variegatus | reverse complement strand
TTCTTCGTAAATTACACAGTTTCAGGTATTCTATTATAAGCAACAAAAAAGTGGACTAATACAGGTACATTCACATTTTTTTTTTCATTGGCAGTCTCAGGCAGGAGCATCTAACTGATTATCCAGGCTTAGGCCACATGACTTTGCCCATAGGACTAACTGACCTTCTGTCACATTTCACAGTAGGGAGAGGTCCTGGATTCCAGTTCCTTGGATTTCACCTAAAAATAAAAGGTGTTTGGATATTACATACACAAAAAAGTGAGGAAAGGAGTGAGTGAGAAACAAATGGTAGAGTGGTAGAGACAGGATTTGGAACCAGGCAGTTTGCCTTAGAACCCACATTCATAAAACACAAGACCATAGTACTTTCTTGGTAGTGAATTCCCTCTCTCTAAGATCATTCAAGTGGAAATTGGAGAACTGTTTGGTGAAGTGTAAGCATTAAATAAGCAAAAATAACTATATTAGTGATTTCTAGATATGAATCTATGTATCAGAGCTCAAAAACAAAATTCAGATTCTGAAAGTCCCAACTTAACAGTCAATGATTCAGTAGATTTGGAGTGTTGCCCAGGAATCTGCATTTTTTGAAATAGACCTCTTTCCAGTTTGTTCAGATAGTATATTCATGTCTGGGAATGATAGGACTAGATGTCTCCTAAGTATCTGTGTTCCTAGCTCCTGTTCTTGCCCTGTACCCATTGTGTGTCTCCTTTCCCAAAAGAGGAGACTAAGGAATATCAAAACTAAAAGGGAAAATTAGTGTGTTTCTTTTAGTTTTCGTATATCATCTATGTGGCCTAGAATTTTAGAGTTGTTCTTCATCTTTATGTTCCTTTATGAGCCAATATAAAGGTCTAAATTACTAGCTGAACAAGTTTACTGCTTTACTACTTTGGTGTTTTGAAACAAAATAAAGTAAAATAAAACAAAACAATATTTGTCCCCAAAGTAAGAACAGAGAAGAGGAAAAGTGATTCATGGGTCCACAGATAAAAAGCCAAATAATCACAGATGGAAAACTACTATAAATAAGAGTCTGGAATGAGACAAGCCAAGGTACCAGCACTGAAATGCTCTGGAGTCTTGAGAGTTTTCCTGGAGGCCTCAAAGCATACAGTTTCTTTTCTTTTTTTTTTTTTAAAAAAAACAGGTTCTCTTCATGTATGTGTGGACTGCAATTGAATTGGACTCCTAGGATGCAACGGTTAAATATTTTAGATGAAAGAATTATCATCCTAAAAGTAAGGAAATAAGAGAAGGAAAGATTGGGACTTTTCTTCATGGAAACATAAAGGAGGGGCCAAATTGAAATTAGGGGCCATTTGTATATAGTTGTCCTAACCACTCTGTGTGGTATATTATAGCTGACCTCAGGTTGACCTCATTAAACTTGACCATGTATAACTACTGAGTTATGGAGCTGGGATTGAAAACTCTTTCAAATTTCATGTTCTTTCTCCCACACCAGTGATTCAGTAGTTGAGCAAGCATCAGAATCTGCTGCAGAGCTTGTTAAAACACNTGTATAACTACTGAGTTATGGAGCTGGGATTGAAAACTCTTTCAAATTTCATGTTCTTTCTCCCACACCAGTGATTCAGTAGTTGAGCAAGCATCAGAATCTGCTGCAGAGCTTGTTAAAACACAGATTATTGGGCCCCTCTCCCAGAGTTTCTGATTCAGTAGTCTGGACTAAGGCCTATGAATTTACATTTCTAACAAGTTCTCAGGTAATGCTGATGCTGCTGGTCTAGGAACCACATTTTGAGAACCATTGTGTGTGTAACAATGCCATTTGAGGAGGATTTTAGAACTGAAACCAAATGTTTCTGAGGCTAAAAGCATTCCCAAAACAATTTTGACCAGACATTGCAAACTGATGAAACCAGGAATGTTCATGTAGCATTAGTTTAACATTTGTATTTAGTTGCCAATATTATAAATCCAGAGATTTCAAATAAAAATCTTTTTTTTTCTGGAAAAGATCAAAAGATCTGGCATAGCAAAAAACAGCTGAAGCTCAGGATTAGCTCCCCGTTTTAGACAGCATGTGAATCTTCCTGCCATATAAAATACTTACTTTACCTGCTTTGTCCTACAATTAATGATAATATAATAGGTGGCATTTATTGAGTTATTACGCTAAATTATTAAGCAAATTCTGGTATTTGCCAGTGTTCTAAGTGCTTTACCTGAATTAAC
>NW_007741462.1:14608-16272 GCF_000696425.1 Galeopterus variegatus | reverse complement strand
TGAAATAAACAGACTTAATCGGTTGAATGGTGCAGGATTTTTTGGTTAATTTCCATGTTTATCACTCTTGCCTCTTGTCCCCACCTAACCTGACATTCTTTCTGCTGCTTACATGTGACTGACTTGTGTAGCAACACTGTAGAAAATGACATTTGGAAAGTTCTCTAATCCCCAGACCAGCTCTTAACTACTAACTGTGTGACTGGTCATTGTGATTCAATAGAGGAAAAACATTAGGAAAATTTGCATACACAAATACAGCTAGACTAGTAATTTCAAGTCCTATTTCAAGTCATAGCCTTATGGAAGTAAAATAATAAGAATTATCCAAGCAGTACTTTGGCAGCAAAACAACATTAATTTGAATAAGCATTTATAAAACACTTTCTTTCTCTTCTGTAACATTTACCACGTTACCAGCATTATCCTTTTAAGTTCTGCCCTTCCTGTGAGGATTTAGCCTCTGAAAGTACATTATCTGTCTTCTTCATTTTCACATCCCCAAGACCTAGCTTATTGTAGGCTCTAAAGAAACATTTTCTGAAATTATAAACAATTAAATGAATGAAAATCTGAACTAGGTATTGAGGACAGAAAGAAAAATAAGACGCAATTTCTGTCATTGAAGAGCTTATAAGATAAGGAAAGAAAAACATGTTCAAGAATTACAATTAGTGTGATGTGGGCTGTAATAAAGGTAGGTATAAAGAAGGAAAGAACATTCGTATACTAGCATCTATAGAGCAAATCTGCCCCCAGGATAAGAACAGCCAGAAAAGTTAAAATTCCCTGAATGTACTTTGTTTTTAAGATTTAAATTGGAAACAATGCAAATAACTTACATAATACTGAAATAATTTTTTTTTTAAAATCGATCCCTAAAGTTCAAAAGAAAAATGAACAAATGAACCTGTGTGTTAAATTGATGGCATAGAAATACAGAGAATCTACTGCAAATGATTTTAAAACCCAGTAATTTGAATGTACATACTTAATTGCATATACTAGGTATGTCNTAGAGGTCATGTTAGTATTCATGAGTCCTGACTCCAGCAATGACCCCCAGTAGGATTTTTGGTTTACTATCATTGTAATACAAATGGCAAAGAGGTTAATTAAATAAATATTAATAAGATTCCCCTCACTGTTTTTATCCAAAGGTGATCTCAAATGTCTACCCCAGCAATTTTCCCTGGTTGCACATCGGGGGATCTTTTAAAAACGTGATGCTCAGACCTGATTCCAGGTCAATTAAATCACAGTGTTTGAGGAGTGGAGCCCACGTTTTGTTTTCTTTTTCTTTTTTTTTTGTCAAGTATCGCAGATGATTTTAATGTGCAGTCAGAATTGAGAAATGCCATATTACATGGCCATGATATGAAGATTGGAGGCAATATCTGGTAATTAAACATTGACATTATCTTCTTCTGGAGGTTGTATAGGTTCCTGTAAAGAAATCGGTTTCATGTTCAATGCCAACTGCATTCCTGTAACCAAATGCAATAATTGGTTGTTACTGATGTGTGTCCATGAATAATTGAGAGTCTTGCTGAACTCTCACTTCCAATTAACTTCTGTGACTGAAGGACCCTCGGCTCCTCCTATGTGAAATAAACAGACTTAATCGGTTGAATGGTGCAGGATTTTTTGGTTAATTTCCATGT
>NW_007741462.1:10061-13081 GCF_000696425.1 Galeopterus variegatus | reverse complement strand
AAATGATTTTAAAACCCAGTAATTTGAATGTACATACTTAATTGCATATACTAGGTATGTCTCCCGCTATTTTACCTCTTTCTCTCTCATGGTTTATTTTTGTGGATTGGTCCCCAATATGCTCATGCTACACTGACTCTAGGTTTGGTATGTGACTTGCTACATTGGTTTTCTAGAGTTGCTATAACAGAGTACCACAAACCAAGTGGCTTAAACAACAGAAATGTATTGTTACACCATTCTGGAGTCTAGAAATCTGAGAACAAGGTGTCAGTAGGGCCATGCTCCCTCCGAAAGCACTGGGGAAGGCTTTGTTTCTGGCCTCTCTCCTAGTTTCTGGTACTGCCTTGGCTCATGGCAGCATAACTCCAATCTTCATATGATATTCCCCTGTGTGTGTGTCTGTCTTCAAATATTCCCTTTGTATAAGGACACCAGTCATATCAAATTAGGAGTCCACCATACCTCAGTATGACCACATCTTAATGAATTATATTTGTAACAACTTCAATTTCAAGTAAAGTTTTTCTCTGAGATATGGTTGTGGGGGGGGGAGATTAAAACATATGGATTTGGGGAAAGGGCATAATTCAATCCATAAAACTTGCTTTAACCAATGAGATAATACCAAATGTGGGAAGGAAAGGCTTAAAAAGTAGTTGTACTTTGGGGCTTGTGCTGTTTTTCTGCCTTTAGAAATCTGTCACTGCCACCATGACAACAAGCTTGGACTAGCCTGCTGGATAATGAGAGACACATAGCCCACTGCCCCCGTGACAAGTTGACAGTCAGCCAACCTTCATAAGCAGGGAAACTTAGCTGACTGACAGCTGATCTTGGTGAGAGAATCTAATGGGGACTAGCTAAACCCAATTCAAATTGCATTGTGATCAATTCAAATTGCATTGTGTAGTCTACTGTTTTAAGCAATAAAGTTTTGAGGTGTTTGTTATACAGCAATAGATAATTTATTGTATGTTAGGAAGGGCGGCAGAGAAGGGTAATTTTCCAACTCTAAACTTTGAAAGAAAAAAATTTGTTTGAATAACTGACTGTTGCCAACACGAAAACTTGGTCTGGTTAATTCAGGGACTACTCAGACTTGTCTCCTTCCTTTTCACTGTTTCCTAGGGAGCTTGCTGGAGTGAATAAGGGATTTAAAATTTTAAAAAAGTGTTTTTTTCAATACATTGCCTTGTTCTATTGCTTATAAAAAGGAGGAAAAAGGAGAGCTGGCTTGTTATCTCATTTGGTTAGAGCATGGTGTTGATAACACCAAGATCAAGGGTTCAATCCCCTTACAGGCCAGCCGCCAAATAAAAAAAAAAAGAAAGAAAGGAAGCCACATTTCTCAAAGCTATCATTTCTTTCTATATTCTAGAAAGCTATCATTTAAGGAATCACCAATTGTTGGTTTATTCATTAACCAGCAAATCCTTAATTTAGCTAGTTTAACCATCTATATGACAGATCTGTGATATGCTAGTCATATCTTAGATATATGTCTTTTTACCATAAGTATTTTATCATATAGACTAATACTCTCAAACCAGAAATGGTCCTAAATGTCATTTTTTCTAATCTCTTATGAGTATAGGAATACCCTCCAAATTATTACCAATAAGCAACCTTTTTTTTCTCTGCTTTCACATCTGTTATGATGAAAGTCTCAGTACCTCATGAGGAAGCATATTTTATTTTAAATTAGTACTTCTTGTCAAAAAGTACTTTATTCTCTTGAACTCAAATCTGCCTCCTTATAACAAACTCTGCCTACATTTCCTCAAGGCCTCGTCATTCCACCTATTTTGCTGATAGATAAAGAACAGTATATGTGTTTCCTCTTCAAATAACAGTTCTTCAAACATTGGAAGGCAGCAATGACATCCCTCTTTGGTCTTTACTTAAATGTAATGATAAACACTCTTATCTATATAATAATGTTATGATATACCTGCTCTAAAAAGAAAAGTCTTGATAAATCCAGAGAGTTTACCACCATTCTTAATGCTTTTCTAGACCAAATGGAGAAAACATTAAAAAGAATGACTTGGGAAAAACAGAATTAACTACAGACAAAATTATAATAAAATAATGTGGAACATTACTGCTATTTGTTCCCTTTCTCGGAGACTATTTCAAGAGAAGTGATAATTAAATTCCACTTAATGTCTCTAATAAGAATTGTGCCTTAAAAATTATTAGCAAGTCTAGAGATTTTTTTTTTTNTTTTTTTTTTTAACAGACAAAACTTCAGTTTAGTTCTCAAAGATGAGCCTCGTTGAGAAGCTGTTGGAAATGGTTGATATGACCCCTTTTTCCTGTGGGGAAACTGGGCCTTTTCCTGGCCAGTCAGTAACATATTCTCCAGTGGCAGCTCTCTGGGGAGCAGATTGGTAGGAAGATAATATTTGCATCTGCGAATGAAGAGCATATTAGTCATTGTTTTCCTTGGTCCCTGACTTGACCTAAATTTTGTCTAGTGGAGGAGCACATCTATTTTGGACACTGCTGGAAAAATGTGCCCATGTTTTCAGAGAGTCAACAAAGTGGTTTTATCATCCTCAGTGCTGAAGTCAACCTTTGAAAAATGTTATGTTCGGAAATAAGCACACAAGTACGAAGATCACAGTGCTTCAAACAGGCCAATGGGTTCAAATTTTGGATCCCCCACTCACCAGTTACGTAATTTTGAGCAAGTTATTTAATTATTTTATGTCTGTTTTCCCCCCATTTAAAATGCTGATAGTATTTACCTCAGAGTCTCTGCTGAGACTTGAATGAAAGGATGTTTCGTTTTTTGAGCACGCACACCCACCTCGAAGGAAGAAGGACTTGCATTTCCTACAGTGATTATTATTATTTATTATGGTTATTAAATTACAAAACAAAAATGCACAACACTGAAATTGCAGAACACTTCCTTAAGCCATTAAAAATGTAGTCATACTTAACCGAAACAATAAAGTCACATCAGAGGTGTGTATTAAGTTGCTCAAGAATGGGAAAACAGAAGAAAA
>NW_007741462.1:7083-8791 GCF_000696425.1 Galeopterus variegatus | reverse complement strand
AGAGATTCACTCTTCTCCCTGCCCTTGCCACTGTCACAGCCTCTGCAGAAGAATACGTTGCACAATTTTCTGTGTGTCTGTAAATATTTTAAGTTTAGCAAAGTATGGTTTGCAATTCATTTATTTAGATATCTGTCTCTTCTAGACTTTGAGATCTTTGAAAGAAAATGCATGTAGCCTTGCACTCAAAGAATATTTATTAAATAAATGAATGAATAACAATGATGATGATGCTGTTGATAATAATAACAGCTTGCTTTTCTTGAGCATTTTTATATATTAAGCATTTTTCTAAGCAGTCTATATGTATTAATTCATTTTATGGACATAATAATTCCGTGAGATAGATACTATTATCACCATTTCATGGATGAGAAAACTGAGGCACAGAGTGATTATTAAACAACTTACTAAGCATTAAGATTCAGAGTTGAGGACTGAAAATGGAATTGCGTTCTCAGTAAATAGTCAATTGAACACTATTTTATACTGTTTCTCCCAAATGAGCAAATGAAAAATGAATGAAATGATAAACTGGGCAAAAAATATCTACCCAACATACATGTACCAATACTTACCACCCTGATCCTATTTTGTACCTGAAATCTCTACCTCTATGGGGTCATTGATTGGCTCAATTAGTTCAACTCTACTGTGGTAGGCAGGAAAATGGCCCCCAAAATGACCACATCCTAATTCCTAGAACCAGAGATTATGTTATTTTACATGGCAAAAGGGACATTTTAGATCTTGAGTTTTCCTGGATTATCCAGGTAGGTCCAATGTAATCATAAGAATCCTTAAAAGTGGTGGTGGGGTGTGGGGGAAGAGGCAGGAGAGTCAGAGAGAGAAAAGATGCCACAGAGCTGCCTTTAAAAGTGAAATAAGGGACCATGAGCCAAGGAATCTAGGAGGTCTCTAAAGCTGAGAAAGGAAAGGAAATTGATTCTTTCCTAGAGCCTAGAAGGCCACCAGCCTTTATGGACACCTCAATTTTAGCCCCGTGAAACCTAGTTCAGAACTGTAAGTTAATGCATTTGTTTTGTTTTAGGTCACTAATTTGGTAGTTTGTGGAAATTTGTTGCAGCAGCAAAAGGAAACTAAGATGCCAGGTATAGCGGCCCTGATGACTTATTTAGTATCAGCCTTGAAGGAGTTTGGTTTGACAGATTAGCTGCTACTTAAGCAAATAGTGTGGTCTTGCCCTAAGGGAATGGAAAATAGATACAAATTTTAATGGGAGAAGGAGAAAACAATTAGCCTCGGTTTTTTTCCTTGGCGGGTAGGGGTCAGTCTATATTGAGTGTTTCTAAGTTCCTGAGTCCTTTCCCATGTTTGGGGGGCTCATTTGGATGGTGGGTTGCCAATTCAAAGGCAAACATTGTTAAAAATTGAGGGGAGGTTGCTGGGAATAGATATGGCATAGCTAGGATCAAGGAACTGCACCAAGTGGGAT
Organism: Galeopterus variegatus; assembly: GCF_000696425.1. NCBI lineage: Eukaryota > Metazoa > Chordata > Mammalia > Dermoptera > Cynocephalidae > Galeopterus > Galeopterus variegatus. Next base: position 7,335 of record NW_007741462.1, on the reverse strand, counting down.
AGGTAGTGAGCAGTTCTAATATGCAGGGCCCAGGGGAAGTGATGAACTCTGAAATAATTCACTTAAGTGACATTGAGCAGGGCTGACTCAGAAGACAGAACACTCTACAGAAGTCTCAGTCCTAGTATTATCCAAAGGTGAGGCAATAATTCTTCATGGTAGAGCCAATTTCCCTGTGTTAAGAGAACAAAAATAAATTACCTTCGTGATGCATATGTGTGAGTGTGTGTGTGTGTGTGTGTGTGTGTGTGT
>NW_007741462.1:4513-6566 GCF_000696425.1 Galeopterus variegatus | reverse complement strand
GTGTGTGTGTGTGTGTGTGTGTGTGTGTGTTTTATGGAGGCATTCCCAGTCAGTGACAAAGAGGAAGACTATTCAGTAACTGGTTATGGGATGGTTGGTTAATCCTTGTGGAAGAATTAATCAATTTTGGTTTCCACAATTTATTACAGAATACAAACTTTGTATGGATTAAAGGGATAAATACAGAAGAAGGATTTATATAATCTTTTTTTAAACTATTGATCTTCTGAATATGGGCATTAGTGGAGACTTTCTAAACTTAAAAGCCACAGAATAAATGATAAAATTAAAAAAAAAAAAAACCCTAGCATTTATCTACATGTATGTTAAAACTTCTCCCAGAAGAAACAACTAATATTAAAAAGAAGGAAACGAGTTATGAATCAAAATACATCAGTATCGCTGTACATTTTCATTGTAGAGACACTCATACAAAGGATAGAACTGAAAGCCTCTAATAGATAAATATATAAAAGACCTAGACAATTAGTAAATGATGAAATAAAATTAGATTACAAACAAATGGAAAAAATAGTCAACCTCATAGTAATCAAAGAAATGCAAATTAGAAGGAGATATTATTTTTGCTCATCAAATTAGCAAACATTTAAAAAAACTTGTAATATCCATAATAGCTTTCATAAACTGCTAATGGGATATAAAATGATGCCACTCATGTAAATATAAAGTCTACATTTGAAGAAGTTTTTTCTAAATAAATAATTATAATATAAAATGGTCCTATGCACAAAATTCATCATCAGAGTATTATTTATAATATCAAAACACTTACAAACTGAATGTTCAAAAGTACAATGATCATTTAAAAAATCTGATATCTAATCAATAGAATATTATTCAACAATTTAAACATTCATTCACATAGTGTATGTTACCAAATTATTACAAAATAAAACATATGGAATTGTATATTTATAATGGTTTTGAAATATTTTTGAAAATCTTGCATAGAAAAAAGCTGGAAAATAAATAAAAGTGATAACATGGATTGATTTTTAAGAATTCTTGCTTTTCTGTTTTCTTTTTCTTGTGGCCTAATTTTTACTTAATAAGGGTGGATTACTTTATAACAGAAAATAAATAAAAATTAAATAAATATGTATAAATATGGTTCTTTTTCAAAAGGAAAACTGATAAGCTTGGATATATAATGACAAAAAAATTATGTCATTCAGAGGAGATAGGTTGAAAAAGTTGCTGAGAATCACAGATTACATTTAATTGGAATATGTAAGCAATACAAATGAGTTTCAAACAGATATTTAATGAGGAGCAGAGAAGATTTTTTTTATTGCTGTTTGTTTCTTTAGTTTTGCTTTAGTTTTTTGTGTTTTTTTTAGAATTAGAGTAGTATTTTCTTAAAAGGTAATTTTTTTAACACGAACTAGCAGAATCCTTCTTCCATCTCTCTTCTCTTTCTGCTTATTCCAATTATGTGCAAAACACTCAGAAGGAAATAAACAGCTTCCTGATTGCTTGTCTTGCAAATTCATACCTATAAATTGATAGCAAATGCCACATTACCAAATAGAAGCTGAGTGCTTAATTAAGGCTCTATAAGACTCCTAACAAATCAAAACATTTACAGAGCTATAGTATTTACATACACTTTGATTTTTGTTCACCTGTGGTATTTTATGTATTATATCAATTTCATTTTAAAGTTTTGCATTTGCTAAAATGATTGGAGAAGAGTTTTACAATAAGACAGTGGATGTAGAAAGCTGTGTTATTTCAACAACTACCTGTTGCCTGATCCTGAAAGTGAACCCATTATTAAGAACAAAGCCACTTCCATTCTTATTTTTTACAAATGTTGCTGTGATTGAACTCCCTTTTATGGTCTTTCAACATATGAGGCATACACATAGTTTGGAGTTGGTCTTCCTGGACCTTAGGCAGGGTCAGGAATAGGGCACTGATCTGGGAGATATTCGCCTCATTGGGGAACCATCTGGGAGCTCTTCGAAGCTAGAGTTGGCGCTAATAATCTAGTCAAATCCAGCTGCCTGCAGTTTTCTCCATTTTCCTC
>NW_007741462.1:0-4051 GCF_000696425.1 Galeopterus variegatus | reverse complement strand
TGGTCTTTCAACATATGAGGCATACACATAGTTTGGAGTTGGTCTTCCTGGACCTTAGGCAGGGTCAGGAATAGGGCACTGATCTGGGAGATGTTCGCCTCATTGGGGAACCATCTGGGAGCTCTTCTAAACTAGAGTTGGCGCTAATAATCTAGTCAAATCCAGCTGCCTGCAGTTTTCTCCATTTTCCTCCTCTGTGGATTTCAACAGGTGTCACGAATTTCACACAACAGCTGCATCTAGGGCCATAAACCACCCACTCTACCCCCTGCACAATCATCTATCCCACTGAGCTCATCATCAGTTTTTGAAAGCCACAGTCCCTTCTAATGCATCTTTGCTTGTAAAGAATTGCTTGGCAGAATGGGCTATTATAATGGGCACAACATATTCAATGAGATTGTTACCATCTGTTCCACCTTCCAATTACCAAAGCAAATGGAAATCAAAAGGCAAAGGCATAGGAAACCCCAAATGATATTTCCTGTTCATTATGTCTTTTGCCTGATATGGGTTTTAAAAATTCCCTTTGGAACACGTTGTAGAAAGAAGCATACTTTCTTCCTATCAGTGAGGCACAATTAGAAGATGGGGATCCAGNTGTTACCATCTGTTCCACCTTCCAATTACCAAAGCAAATGGAAATCAAAAGGCAAAGGCATCGGAAACCCCAAATGATATTTCCTGTTCATTATGTCTTTTGCCTGATATAGGTTTTAAAAATTCCCTTTGGAACACATTGTAGAAAGAAGCATACTTTCTTCCTATCAGTGAGGCACAATTAGAAGATGGGGATCCAGCACTGAGAAAAAATTACTTTCTGCAAGTTGCACGTGGGCACATTCAGCATCCTGACCTCTACAGTATATTGGAGATTTTTGCTCAGCCTTGCAAAACTCACATAATAGTAGGCATCAAGTGATTAAGCAGAAACTCCCTGAGCTCTTATTGTCTGGAGAACAGTAAATGGAATTGTATAAGCCAGTATTGTGGCATCAATGTTTCCGTGTTTCTTTCCAATAGGCAATGGGTTTACAGTAAGCCTCGAAGCAAAAAGTGAATATGCCCACTGAAGTGACGNGAGAAGAAGGTGCCTAAAACAGCCTGGGTTTAAAACACTCAAGCTGAAGAAATAGTGCTCTGGTAGCACACAGTGATTCTGTGGATTAACAAAAAACAACTAAGAAAACTTACCATACTAGAGGTCCTAATGCAAGAAGTAGATATCATGATAGGGACTGATCCCAGGGTATTCACATGAGTGGGACACAGAACACTTTTTAAAATGGGTCAACCTATATCCTCTGCTCTGTGTGTTAATAGCCCACTTTTTTAGGTGATGAGGAACTGGAGATTAGGGTAAGAATGTATTGAATGTGGTTTAAAACTGGGTCTAAGACTCTGTCCTATGAACAGCATGATTCTCAGTACAGTGTCTTCACCTTCAGTTAATGCTTTTATGTTCTTTCCAAAGTCATATTCCCTATAGTTTTTATATAACTATATGATCTGCATTCTTGACAATTATATGCAAGATTCTATGGCTTGAAATGGACTGGAGGCCCATATTTAGTGTTAGTTTGTTTTGTTGAGCACTATCCTGTCATCGTGCATATAAATGGATTATGCATTTCCAACCTGGTCAGCCTGTACTTAAAGAATTGGCATTAACTGAGTTGTCAATACTCCTATATGAATTAGCCAGATGCGTGATGTGTTTTGATGCCCAAGAAGAGCATAACTATAAAAGTGATTCTAGCTTGGGTATGCCTGCTAGCTTTAATTTGCTTATTATATGAAAACAGACTCATTTGTCCTGCCTGTTTTTTTTTTACATCCTATGAAGGAAAAAGTACATGTATATTTTTGGTAAGGTTATGGTTAAAAATTGAGGATCTGAACATAGGCTTTTAATCATTACCCCCTATCATCAGATTGTATATACTTAAAATTGTTTCTTTCAGTGTAGTCAATAGGACAGAGCCCTTGTGCCCAGTTTTAAAAATACTAAATTCTAGCCCCTTTTTATTGCTAATAGTAACAATTTGTTTTACATTTTCTCTGGATGAAGGTCCTTAGCAGCCATGAATTTTGGGACCTGCGCTTATTTATTTTTGTATATATTTATTAACTCATGTGTTTCTTAAAACAGGTTTATTTAGATATAATTGAGATATGATAAACTGAGCATATTTAAAAGTGTACGATTGCATAAATTTTGACATATGTACACTTTTGTAAAACTATTATCACAATCAGAATTTTAAAAAAAAGATCACTCCAAAAAGTTTTCTTTTTCCCCGTAGTAATCTCTCCCTTCCTCTTCTTCCTGTCCCCTTACCAAACAACCATCTCATAAAAATTGTATTTACGTATTTATTTTATTTTTTACTGAAACATAGTGATTGTACACATTTATGGGGTACAGTTATTTTCAATACATGTGTACGCTGTGTGATGATCTAATCAGGCTAATTAGCATATTCAGCATTGCATAAACTAAGCATTACTTTATGATGTGGACATTTGATTTCTCTTTTAGTCGTTTGATAACATGCAGTGAATCACTGTTAATTATAGATTCCTGGGTTAACTGCATACCACTAGAACTTACTTTTCCCATCTAGCTGTAATTTTGTGTCCATTAACCAGCCTCTCACAGTCCTCCTTCCATCCTCCCCTTTCCCATCTCTAGTAATCACATTTCTTCTCTCTCCTTTTAACAGTTCAATTTTTCTTTCTTTGTTTGTCTTTTAGCTCCCTCATATGGGTGAGAACATGCAGTATTTCTCTTTCTGTGCCTGGATTATTTCACTTAATTTCCTCCAGGCTCATCCATACTGCTGTGAACGGCAGAATTTCTTTTTTTTTTTTTTTATGGCTGAAAAGTATTCAACTGTGTGTGTGTGTATCACATTTTTTCTGGTTTTATTTATTTGTTTGTTTGTTTATTTATTATTGTTTATGGATATCCATGGGGTACAAAGCTAATTGCCAACACTTGTGTCTAAGAAGTGCTGGCCAGATCCATACTGGCAGCATGTCCACGACCACAAGTGGTGATTATGCCCCATGTCCCCCACCCAATTATCCCCCCAATTATCCCCAGCTTCACTCCCCATCCCCCTGTCCCCACTCCACTTTGTATCCCTAGGTATGTTCTCTCCCTCTGCAAGTCTAACAGACCACTATAGTCTGTCTTTCCTTCCTTCTTCCTCACCCTCCTCCCACTTATGAGTGAGAACATATGGCACTTATACCTCTGTGCTTTGCTTATTTCACTCAACATAAGTTTCTCCAAGCTCATCCTTGTTGTTGCAAATGGGAGAATTTCATTCATTTTTATGGTAGAGTAGTATTCCATGGTGTAAATATACCACATTTTCCTTTTCCACTCATCCATCAACAGACATTTAGGGTTGGTTCCGTATCTTGGCTATTGTAAATAGAACTACAATGAACATAGGAAGTACAGGTATCCCTTCAACATGATTTCCATTCCTTTAGGTATATACCCAGCAGTCTATCACTTTNATAGGCAATGGGTTTACAGTAAGCCTCGAAGCAAAAAGTGAATATGCCCACTGAAGTGACGGGTGTGTGTGTGTGTGTGTGTGTGTGTGTGTGCACGCACACGCAGGGAGCATTGAAGGAGACAGAGGTGAGAGGTCAGGAAATGTGAAACTAATTCTGATCCTAAAAGAGAAGAAGGTGCCTAAAACAGCCTGGGTTTAAAACACTCAAGCTGAAGAAATAGTGCTCTAGTAGCACACAGTGATTCTGTGGATTAACAAAAAACAACTAAGAAAACTTACCATACTAGAGGTCCTAGTGCAAGAAGTGGATATCATGATAGGGACTGATCCCAGGGTATTCACATGAGTGGGACACAAAACACTTTTTAAAATGGGTCAACCTATATCCTCTGCTCTGTGTGTTAATAACCCACTTTTTTAGGTGATGAGGAACTGGAGATTAGGGTAAAAATGCATTGAATGTGGTTTAAAACTGGGTCTAAGACTCTGTCCTATGAACAGCATGATTCTCAGTA
>NW_007741461.1:23264-25310 GCF_000696425.1 Galeopterus variegatus | reverse complement strand
TTCAATACTGTCTTAGACTGTTTCTGTTGCTTATAACAAAATAACCAGAACGGGATGATTTATAAGAAAACAAAATTTATTGTTTATAGTTTTGGAGGGTGTGAAGTCCGAAGTACAGGGAATGCATCCTGTGAGGGTCTTCTTGGGTGGGGCTTTAAAACAAGGCAGGGGTCTCACATGGCAGAAGATGGCAGAGCAGAAAGAGAGAGAGAGAGAGAGAGAGAGAGAGAGTCTTTCATATCTTCTTCTTTTTAAGCCCAAAGAACCATGCCCACAACCACCATTAAACCACCAACTTAATCACCTCTTCAAGGCCCCATCTTTCAATTACCATAATAGAATTCCCTACCCCCAACTATTTCAGTGGGCTTTAAGTTTTGGGGGCACATTCAACCCAATCAAGTACAGTAGCAGGATATAAAATCAACATTAAAAAATCAGTAGCTTTTCTGCACACTAACAATGAACTACTGTCTGAAAAATAAATCAAGAAAACAATGCCATTTGCAACAGTTAAAAGTATTTCTTAAGTTGAAAAGAAAAAGAAAAGTGTTTTACATTTTCGGAACTAGTGTGTTCAATAAGATGTGTATATAAAAGGTAGCCTGGTTTCTAGTACCCAGCAGACACCTAGGACATTTTAGTTCTATTTCTGTAGATGAAATCCTTGCTCTTAGGCTTGCTACACATCAGGTAGTCAAAACTCAGGGCTGTCCTAAATTTCCCCCAAATTAACAGACCATATATTAGTCTAACTTGACTTTGTTACTTTAGTTGTCACGCATTTGATTCCCAAGCAGAGGTTGAAGCATTCTTCATTCTTGCCCTTCCTCCCCTCATTTTACATTATGGTAAGGCCAGAAGAAGTTTCTGCTTTCTTTCATCACTGTGTCAGCTGTGAACTATAAGAAACACTAGTTATAGACTAAACAAAACACACATCAGGGATGATTTGTAAATAATGGAAGTCATCGTATTAATTAAACACTGGCTCAGCCGTGAAGGCACTGAAGTTAAGTTTAACAAATAATTGAGTGACTCTGCTAATATTTAACTTTAATTTTCTGGCTAGCAGAATGTAGGCAGTAGCTTTTAAAACATTATTGGAAAAGAGTGAATTTTAAACCTCTTTATCTCAGAGAAAGATAAGACACTTGAGAAAAGAGACAGAAATATACATATAGGAACAGAAGGGCATGTGATAAAAAAGAAGATACTTGTATCAAAAATATTGTAAATCTGGAAATCCACTAGTGTTTCTGACATGGCAAAGGTTTAAGGAGGGAAAAAATAATCACTTGGTTTCCTTTAGTCTTTTGAGAGATAATGCTATTTTTGTTCTTTGATGGGCTGCTTTGCAAAAAAACTGTGTAATGCTCAAAATATAAATGAGTTTAGCTTTCCAGTTTTACTGCAGGCGTCATAAGAAAAAGAAAGAAAAGAAAGGACATGGAGTGTATGGAGCACCTACCTAGTTTCAGCACATTGCATTCGTGATCATTGCATGAAATAGATACAGTTGAGAGAATTGAGGCTCAGAGATATTTGACAAACTAAGATCACAGAGCTGATGTTGGAGGTAGGATCTGGGGGGGGCCCAGTAGTAAGCCTCAACCCACCCCGTTTTCTTACCAGGTTCTTAACTCCACCACAGGAAAGAATTTAAGAGCAGAGTCACAGTAGAAGATAACAGGTTTAATACACTAAATTAACAAATAAGTGATATGGATTTCACAGAGAGAGTATGGCATAGCTCCAGAGACTGAGCAGTGACCACACCAAGTTTAACACAAAAGGAAGAAATATATACTTAGACTTCAGTATACAGAGTGCAGGCTGGCTCAAGAGAGAAAGCAGCTGCTTGCTGACACTAAGTTTGATACAAAAAGAAAGAAATACACACTCCACAAGCAAAGTTCAGCCTGGCTCCAGGAGAGTGAGTGACAGTCCCGCCTTCTGCTGGGATTTGCATTTTATAGTTTTGCCATCTAATATATATTCAGTTAAGGAGGGGGGCTTCCCAGTTATGTAACAGTCTTGCAAATG
>NW_007741461.1:19751-21346 GCF_000696425.1 Galeopterus variegatus | reverse complement strand
CAGCGCACAGCTCCCAGGATCGCGCTGTCTCCTGGCACGGCCGCTCCAGACCCGTCGCCATCTTGGGGCCAATATTTTTATATTCTAAATAGCTATTATTTCATTTGTGTTTTTATAGGCATGATCATCACCCTTTAATGTATATAAATGCCATTTTTTAGTTTATAAAATATAATTAACAAATCTAAAACATTTAACTAACAAAATTAACTAACAAATTTAAAATTAACTAACAAATTTAAAACATTCAAATATAGAAGAAACATTTAAGTATCTATAAATATAATGATTTCTAGCATGATATGCTGCACAATGACATAGGCAGGGAGAGCAAAAATTTTTTTGGAGGGGATGAGTGATTCCTGTAGAATAATGTTGCAGATGAAATATATTAGCATACCCAAGAAAGTAAATATATTAAAACTTATCGCAGTCATGTGACTTAATCAATTCAAACTTTTAATATTATATTTTTAATTAATCAAAATGTCCAAATTTTGACCAAGATTTTTTTTTTAATTCCAAAGAGTTTGTGTGTATAAATTCAAAATTTAAAAAAACCACACTGAGATACCATCTCACCCCAGTTAGGATGGCCAAATCCAAAAGACGCTGAAAGATAAATGCTGGCGTGGTTGCGGAGAAAAAGGAACTCTCATACATTGTTGGTGGGAATGCAAAATGGTGCAACCCCTATGGAAAATGGTTTGGAGGTTCCTCAAACAGCATATTACCTACATGAAGTATTTAAATTATAGGACTGGATTAATGTTTAAACAAGATTGAACATTTAGTCTTCTGTGGAGAGAGGGGGACTTAAGACAAAGGTTCCTACTACCTAAAGGATGGAACTCAATAAGGAGACAAGATTAATCATACGTAAGATTTCTCTGTACAAATAAGTTAAAATATGAGTTAAATGCATGATCCTGCCACAGTAAATAATAATAGTAATGGTGGTATTGTTGGTAACATTGGCTGAATAGGTTTCTTAGTTGCCCATAATAGTATTAACACTCACCTGTCATGGTATTCTCAACACCAGGCACCACTTGACCCAACAAAAGAAGCATGAAAAACAGTTTATTGAAAGGACAGTGAGTAATAAAATGACTAGTACTGGAATAGAGTGTTCATTGAGAAAAGTGACTAGAGATGACACTGAAAACTTGGGGGAAAGATCATGGAAAATCTTAAACATCCAACTAAGGAATTATTTCTATAAGTATTGAGAGTAAATTCATCCTTTTTTAAGGATAAAAATGACATCAAGGAAATCTGTGCTTTAAGAAGATTAACCTGACAGTTGCGTGTGAGATAGTTTGGAGAGGGTTAGTGTGCAGGGGTATCACAGACAGGGCAAATTTGGAAGATAAGGTTCCTAGGACATATATTTTAACTATGATCACTCTGTCACCCTCCCCTCCAAAAAAAATCTGGAGCATTTTACTAGATGAAATTAAATTAAAATGAACCCTAGGGGCAGTCTTAAAATGGAAAAGACAGGAAGCGTGCAGTGCAGGCCACTGGAGGGGTTTGTATAACAGCAAGAAGGAAGAACTCTGTCTTATGAGTGGATGGGTGATGGATGGATG
>NW_007741461.1:13264-19183 GCF_000696425.1 Galeopterus variegatus | reverse complement strand
ATATAACAACCACAACTTTTTTTTTTTGAAGTTCTTACAACAAGAAAATGGAGGGGACACACCTGGGTGGGAGGGGGGAGAGGGGGTAGGGAGGGAGGTTTCGGTGATGGAACACAATAAACAACTACATTGTATATTGACAAAATAAAAATAATTTAAAAAAATTACATTTTTTGTATCCATATTGAGGAAAGTAAGAAAACATTTTTATACGCTCTTCTGAAAACTAAAAAGCACTATGGGACACAATAAACAACTACATTGTATATTGACAAAATAAAAATAATAAAAAAAAATTACATTTTTTGTATCCATATTGAGGAAAGTAAGAAAACATTTTTATACGCTCTTCTGAAAACTAAAAAGCAGTACCTGACAGAAAGCCTAGAGGTACATAGAATATGTATATTTTACTTTCTTCATTCAGCACCTAGTAAAGTAGCACATACCTGTGGGTGCTAAATAAATAATTTTGACAAAGATAATGATGACTGCACATAGACACTGAGAAGAAACTTATAAAATTTGAATTGTGTTTTGTAGTAAAAAAAATTGCAATTCCTTATTTCATGATTCAACTACCAGTACTTCTCTCTAATCCTACTGTTTTCTTTCTGTTTTCATGCCTTTCCCCTGCCTTTAGTTTTCTATGCCATAAGGTGATTCCACAAGCAGTACAAATTAGAATAAGTTCATTTGGTTGCTTCATTATCTTTTAGCATGAAGCCATAGTTGAGTAACATATTAAATCTACTATAAAGTAGATTATACTGTGGTGGGATACCAATGCACATTGCTGTTCATTGTGGGTAATAAAAACCTGTAGATTGAGCTAAGACAGCACCTGTTAAAACTTCTACTCAAATTAGGGATCTCCTCGACAATATTACTGATAAATAGATGTTTACCTACCACCTATTTGAATATTTCTTCCTACATAAAATATTGACTTTCAACATATTATATTTTGTTTGGCTATCTCCAACTGTTGGAAAATATTTCATTATTGAACCAAATCCCAAATTCAATTAATTCCTAGTTCTTTCACCTTGTTCATTTTCTGAAAACATACATAGACTAAACGGCATCTTTCTTCAGTGTTACAGCTTTACCAATAGTTAAGGACTCCGAGTTTCTTACAAGTAGTGTAACCAGATGTCCTGTTTACCTTGGAAATTCCTAGTTATGTCTGTTTTTATGAAAGAGCATTTTTGCATTATAGGAATTGTCCTGCATTTTTCATTATTTTAAAATGAAATATTAGTATTAAGAATTGTATAAAATAAGCCAGAATCAGTTCAGTAGACTCTTAATTAGCCCTCCCATCCCTTGGCAAGATATCACCTAATAGTGTATATGATATATAAGCAGTAACAGTGTTATCAATTTAACATGTGATTAATTTGAAAAATGACCAAAGATAACTCTTCATTCTTTTTCTGGGGGCACTTGCTGATAGAAACACTACTAAAGTGTAGCATAAGCTAAGGGCAGCTCTTTTCAGCACTGCATAGTGGCAGAAAAATTATTCAAGCATGATGTCCTTGTAAACCACTTGATGTGTCAGTCAACTGTGCCATGGTCTATGCCACAGCTCATAACATGCAGGAAGCTTCCAGGCTACCAATTAATATAGTCAGTCGAAAATGTGGGAAATCATACACTGGATACATGGGGAACATATATGGGAAATAGAGAGAAAATACGGAAAAGTACAGAAAATAACACCATAGAGAAAATACAGAAAAATCTGAAGGCTTTTGCAATAACTGTTTAGTAAACTTGATGCATGATGTAAATTTACAACTATTTTGCTGTTTAATGACACTTTATTTTGCTTTCAGATATCAGTAGTTCAAAAATTTAAAATTATTTGTAATTAAAATTAAGAACTGAATTTTTGTCTCAATAAAATGGATAATAAATATGGATTTGCAAAAATTTTGAAAAAATGAAAGATGTTTATTGAAAATACGCCATTGCAGAACATGCATTTCCATATTACTCTGATATATGGCTTTTTAGTTAGATCAAACATTTATTCTTCTAAATTAATTTAGCTCATTTTCAACTCCAAACTTTTGAATGTTTTGTAAATTTAGTTAAAAATTTGCACATTGAGCATTTTCTTTTTATGTGCCTGTTGGCCATTTGTATGTCTTCTTTGAGAAATGTCTATGCAGCTTGTTTACTCATTTTTAATTTAATTATTAGTGTTTTACTAAACTGGTTGAGTTACTTATTAGTCCCCAACTGGATGTATAGTGTGCAAATACTTTCTCCCACTCCATAGGTTTTCTTTTCACTCTGTTAATTGTTTCTTTTGCTGTGCAGAAGCTTTTTAGTTTTATATAATTCCATCCTATATTTTATTTTTCCCTTTATTGCTTGCACTTTTGGAGTCTTATTCATAAGTCTTTGCCCAGCCTTACTTGTTTCCCATATGTTTTCTTCTAGGCATTTTATAGTTTCAGATCTTATACCTAAGTCTTTAATACATTTTGAGTTGATTTGGGTATATGGCAAGAGGTATGGGTATAGTTTAAATACTCTGCACGTGGATATCTTGTTTTCCCAGCACTGTTTACTGAAGAGGCTGTCCTTACCCCATTGTATGTTCTTACTGCCTTGGTTGAAGATAAGATGGCTGTAACTGCATTGGTTGATTTCTGGGTTCTCTACTCTGTTCCACTGGTCCATGTGTCTGTTTTTATGCCAGTTACATAAAAACATGCTGTTTTGGTTACCATAGCTTTGTAGTATAGTTTGAAGTTAGGTCATATAATGCCTCAAGTTTTATATTTTTTGCTCAGGGTTGCTTTGGCTTTTAGGGTCTTTTGTTGTTTCATATGAATATTAGGATTGTTTTCTCTATTTCTGTGAAAAATGTCATTGGTGTTTTGATGGGGATTGCATTGAATCTGTAGATGGCTTAGGGTAATATAGACATTTTCACAATGTTAGTTCTCCCAATCCAAGAGCATGGAATGCCTTTCCATTTTTTGGTGTTCTCTTTAATTTCATTCAGTAGAATTTTATAGTTCTCATTATAGAGATCTTTGTCCTCTTTGGTTAAATTTATTTCTAAGTATTTTATTCTTTTGGTAGCTGTTGCAAATGGGCTTACATTGTTGATTTCTTTTTCTGTTTGTTTGTTGGTGGTGTATAAGAATACTACTGATTTTGTATATTGATCTTGTATCCTGCAACTTTAATGAATTTATTTATTAGCTCTAGGAATTTTTTGGTAGAGGTTATGGGTTTTTCTATACATAGGATCTTGTCATCTGTGAACAGTGACAATTTGACTTTGTCTTTTCCAATTTGGATATCTTTTATTACTTCGTCTTGACTGATGGCTCTAGCTAATACTTCCAATGCTATGTTAAATAGGTGTGGTGAGAGTGCACATGCTTGTATTGTTCTTGTTCTTAAAGCAAAAGCTTTCAGCTTTTTCCAGTTTGTTATGATGTAGGCAGTGGGTTTGTCGTATACGGCTTTCATTGTGTTGAGATACTTTTTTTCCAAACCTAATTTGTTGAGGGTCTTTATGAGGAAGGGATGCTGAAAACTGTCAAATGCTTTGTCTGTGTCTATCAAGATAGTAATATGGTATTTGTCGTTGCTTTTGTTAATGTGGTGTATCACATTTATTGATTTGTATTTGTTGAACCATTCTTGCATCTCTTGGATGAATCCCACTTGATCATGGTGTATTATCTTTTTTATGTGCTTTTGATGTGCTATAGTATTCTGTTTGCTAGCATCTTGTTGAAGATTTTTGTGGCAACGTTCACCAAGTTCATTGACATGTAGCTTTATTTTTTTGTTGTGTCTTTGTATGATTTTGGTATAAGGGTGATACTGGCCTCATAGAATAAGTTTGGGAAAATGGCCTCTCTTTCAATATTTTGGAATAGTTTTAAAAGGGATTGGTGTTAATTTTTCTTTAAAGGTTTGGTAGAGTTCAGCAGTGAAGCCATCTGGTCCTGGATTTTGTTGTTGTTCAGAGACTGCTGATTACTGCTTCAATCTTGTTGCTTATTATTGGTCTGTTCAGGCTTTCTACAACATAACTAATCATCAAAGAAATGTAAATGAAACCTGCATTGAGATATCATCTCACCCCAGTTAGACTGGCTATTATCAAAAAGACAGAATAATAAATACTGGCAAGGATGCAGAGAACGGGGACTCTTCTATGCTGTTGGTGGGACTCCATTATAGAAAACAGTATGGAGTTTTCTCAAACTACACATAGATCTACCATATGATCCAGCAATCCCACCACTGTGCACATATCCAAAGGAATGGAAATCATCATGTCAAAGGGACACCTGCACTCCATGTTCATCACAGATCTATTTACAATAGCCAGGACTTAGAACCAATTTAAATGTCCATCAATGGATGGTTGAATAAGGAAAATGTGGTATATATACAAAAAAGGAAATTAAAAAAAGAATTAAATTCTGCCATTTGCATTAACATGGATGAGCTTGGAGAAAATTATATTAAGTGAAATAAGCCAGGCGCAGAAAGAGAAATACCATGTGTACTTACTCATGGTAGCTAAAAATGAAAGAAAACAAGAAAGCAAGAAGGAAAGGAAAAAGGAAAGGAAGGAAAGAAGGATGAACCACAATAATACATTGAACTTTCAGAAGGAGAGAAAAGATCTATGCTCACTAGAACTGGGAAAGGAGTAGAGGGTTAGGAGAAATTAGGGAATGGACATGAAGAATAATTATGATTTGTAATGATGAACATGCTAATAATACTGATTTGATCATTAAAAAACCCTAATGCTCTATATTCTTATCTGAAAAATGATGATATTCTCTTAGCTTGTTTTTTGAGAAATAAAAATATTTGTGAAGTGCCTAAAAAAGAAAAGCTGCACATTGAAGAAAAACTATTTATATATATGTGGTAGCAATATTAGTACCAATATTGAAACCAACAAAACAAATTTTTATGAATCACAAAAAAATATTTGTGAAGTGCCTAAAAAAGAAAAGCTGCACATTGAAGAAAAACTATTTATATACATGTGGTAGCAATATTAGTACCAATATTGAAACCAACAAAACAAATTTTTATGAATCACAATTGGTTTTGTGAGTGAATAACTCATAATTGAATTCAAATGAGCACTGATATTTTAGCAATTAAAATGAACTTTATAATCGTCAAAAATTATGTACACAAGAATAACTAAACTACATATTTTTTGTGATGAATTGAAAGCTTAATAATAATCAATATTAAAAGATAATAATAATCCCTTTAGCATGGCAGTATATAATTTTACTTTTTGCTGCTTTGCATCAATTGCATTTTAGAAATTACAAAAAAGTATTTTGCAAATCAACTTCAGTAGTCTATAATTCCCACATTTTGTAAATCAGTCCTTCATAATCTGGTCACATTTGTTTCAAAATCTGTTTAAAATCTTCAATCAATTTCCAATATTTATTCTTTTCACTTGCATATTTTGAAATAAACTCAATGGAGTTATGATATATTATCATTTTTAAATATTATTGGATTTTGAGCTATTTTGTTACAGAGCTTTGCATTTATGCTACTGAGGGATACTTTTCTGTGATGCTTTTTCTTCTTTTTTTAATAAGGATTTATCAGCCTCTCTTATAAGATTCATGCTGGCCAGCCCCATCAACTTAATTGGGAATCCATAAATAACAATAATAAGGTCACAATCATTTCTAAAAAAATTGAATTAACTAGACTAGAAGAAGTCAACTTGGGTATGAATGCCATCTATTCAAAGAAGTGTATATGCATGGGTGGTAAATTATTTAACACTCTGTATCCATACTTGTTTTATAAGTAATGTGAGTTTAATAATTATGTAAAATGATGGGCTGCATCAACATTCTTCAGGGATTGCATCAA
>NW_007741461.1:11637-13151 GCF_000696425.1 Galeopterus variegatus | reverse complement strand
AAATAAACTCAATGGAGTTATGATATATTATCATTTTAAAATATTATTGGATTTTGAGCTATTTTGTTACAGAGCTTTGCATTTATGCTACTGAGGGATACTTTTCTGTGATGCTTTTTCTTCTTTTTTTAATAAGGATTTATCAGCCTCTCTTATAAGATTCATGCTGGCCAGCCCCATCAACTTAATTGGGAATCCATAAATAACAATAATAAGGTCACAATCATTTCTAAAAAAATTGAATTAACTAGACTAGAAGAAGTCAACTTGGGTATGAATGCCATCTATTCAAAGAAGTGTATATGCATGGGTGGTAAATTATTTAACACTCTGTATCCATACTTGTTTTATAAGTAATGTGAGTTTAATAATTATGTAAAATGATGGGCTGCATCAACATTCTTCAGGGATTGCATCAACTGAAGAGAGCCACCTTGTTTCATATCAAATTCCATTCACAGGGAAGCCTGTGTCCACTGACTGATCAAACAGGGAATATGACACCAAGCTTTAGGATCCCAGCTGGGAACAACTGTGAAGAGCTCTCCACAAGGTGGACCAACACTGTTGGGGGAAAGGGCATCACAAATAACCTCCCTCTGCTCAATACCGCTTGTTCTTCTTCCTTCCAGAGATGTGGACCCCAAGAGCTTTCTCTTATAAACAACCTTCTTACTAACTTCTTATTCCAAGGAATCTAACTTTCAACAATTATAATACAAAGAAAAGATATTGTGAAAATAATATTATATTCTACAAATAAAGCACTTAGAACAGTGCCTGGAACATAGTAATCACTGAATTCCTGTGATGAATAATTAATATATTTGAAAATGGCCTATTTAAAGGCCTAGCTTTAGGATAAGAGGGAGCAATCAATAAATATGTCAAGAATGGCTTCTCAAAGTGAGAAGTTTAAGGAGCACATTGATTTAATACTATTTTTTGAGAACATATAAAAATGAATTTTGCTTATGCTATGATGCCTTGAGAAGGATAAGGATTGCAGCTCTGACTTACTAGTAGGCCCATCTTGAATCTTACTGATTCAAGACAGAAAACCTAGATTAATTCATGGTTACACTAATTTTACTAAATGTAATAAAGAAAGACAAGTTCCAGTTACATATTTATCTATTGGTGTATGCTCATAATAAATAACTCCAAATTTTAGTAGCTTAAAAAAACTATTTTACTTTAGAGTTTTGTGGGTCAGACATTCAGAAAGGAATTCAGCTGGACGGTTTATTTCTACTTCACGTGGCATCAGCTGGCATGACTGGGACTAGATGATCCACTTCTGAGACAGCTTTCTCACTCACTCGGTTGGCACTTCTATGCCTTTAGCTGCTCTTTCTTTCTCCACATAGCATTTTATCCTTGAGAGCCGCTCTAACCAGCCCTATGTCTCCCGTTGCTTGATTAGGGTTCTGACAATAATTTTCCTTTTTTCTTTGTTTCACTTTATGAGCTCTTAGTTCTGCCCTTCCTTTCTCATAAGAAATAAACCATGT
>NW_007741461.1:3430-10860 GCF_000696425.1 Galeopterus variegatus | reverse complement strand
TTTGTTTCACTTTATGAGCTCTTAGTTCTGCCCTTCCTTTCTCATAAGAAATAAACCATGTTCATAATGAAATAAGCTTTTCAGCCTATTTACTGCCTAAAGAAGTTTAAGGATTCAAACTCCTCTTTGCATTTCATATCATCTTAATTTCTTTCAGTTTAAACTAGCATAATGCCATTAACACTTTGTGAGTTTGCACTGTGTGAGATTTTAATACACTTCATTATATAAAGTCTTATCCACATCTCATTCCAAGATAGGATATTGTTGGGAAAATAGAATAGTTTGGCCAGGGCCCTCACCTCAGGTCCAGTTGGGTGTGGTTCTGCTGCAAACTGATCTAGATTTATGGCAGAAAGCAGAGTTGTTGGAGGCATGGGTAAATGTCTTGGAGGACGACGTGCAGCAACTGGCCACTCCTGCCTCTCACACCAGGGAAGATGACCAACCCAGTAGTGAGTTGGGGAAACCGTGCATCTCCAGGCAGAACCTGTTGTGCATGAGAAATTGAGACAGTAAAGCAGCAGAAACAGGGAGAGCCCCTGGTGCTTCCAGCTATGAGACCTAGGGGTGGATGGTGTAACGTGCTTCAGAGATGATGTAGTAAATGCACATTGCAATTTTCTGAAGGCAAATGGCTTGAAGCGTGCCACTTAAATCTGAAGGCCAGCTGGGTGCCATAAAACCCTAGAAAAGAGTGCCACATGCAGATGGGCAGATGACCTAAGGATGGTGCCCCTGCAGAATTTCAGGTATGTTTTCACCCGGTGAAAAGGTGGAAAAGTTCGTCCCCATTACTACGCACCTGTCTCGGTTGCAGCGGTTACAAGATAGCCACAGACATGCATAGGGGCAGGGCAGGCACTCCTTGATGGACTGGAAAAATACAGCTGTTTGAACTGTGTGGGCAAATGCTGCAAAACTGCCTGAGACTGAGTAAGCAGCTGTTGTAAGCTTAGCTGATTGAAGTAATTCAAAAGTCGGAATGTAAAGGGAAGCAGAGCATAAAGATTTGGAAGATTTGCAGCCTGGCCATGTGGTAGAGAAGCAGAGAGCTGGAGAAAAATGCAAGGGTGAAGTAGATAAACTGTTTGCTAAAGACATTATCTTGGCAGTGAGGCAGCCAGATGTGAATAATCAGGACAATTGGAAAAAAAAGCCCTAAATGCATTCGAGAAGTCTGGATGGGTGCCCCACCCATCACAGGCCCTGAGGGCATTTGAGAAATTTGGGAGAGCACCCCTTCATCCTAGAAAGACTGAGTTGTCCTGGAGGGCAGACCTGAGGTGTCATTGCCCTTGGCAAACTGCTCCCTGCATCCCAGCCATTCTGGCTGGAGCAATCCTGCCTCAGCACCTCTGAAGAAAAAAAGCTGAAAACCTTGGTGGCATTCACGTTGTGTTAAGTTTGCAGGCCAGCAGTATGTGAGAGCAGTGGTAGGCGTGGCAGCCTCCACCTAGATTTGGGAAGATGTATGAAAAAGCTGGGACACTCAGGCAGAGGCCTGCTGCAGGGGTGGAGCTGCTGCGGAGGTCATCCACAGAGCAATGTGGAGCAGAAAAGTGGGGTCGGATCCCCCACAGAAAACCCCCACTGAGGAAATGTCTAGTGGAGCCAGGATGGCAGGACTGTCACCAGGAGCCCAGAACTGTGGAGCTGATGGCAACGTGTAGCACTGGCTTGGAAAAGCTGCAGTCACCAGGCAGCTCAATGGCCTGCACTTGGCGGAGCTGTAGGAGCGAGGTTGCTCAATGCTTTGGGCAATTATTGCATTAAAACTACACTAAAATGTACTGGCTTAATATAACTATTTTATTTTGCTCGTAATTTTGTGGTTCAGTAATTAGGGATGGTTTCTGCTGGGCAATTTATCTTCAATACAAATAACATCAGCTGCTGTGGCTGAGGCTGAGAATCCACCTAAAAGATAACTTTTTAAACTCTTATCTGGTGCCTTGGTGTTCCTTAGCTTGTCCCTCTAACCACATAGTATCTCCTCCTCCCTGACCTCCACATGACTTGAGTTTCTCACCCAGGATCTTACAGTATTTCAACTTTGCTTACATTTCCTAGAACAAATTTTCCATTAATAAGAATTCTAAGAGGTTCAGGCAGAGACTGTGAAACTTCTTACTAACTAGCTATAATATCACCTGTGCTGATTTCCATGGGTCAGGCAGGTTTCTAGGATCAGCCTACATTCAAAGATAGGGAAAAAACTCTGCCTCCCAGTGGAGAAATGGCATGCATTTACAAGAAAGAAGATAATTCAATACAATCATGTAAGCAATAAGCCAAAAAAAGTTGTTGGAATCACGAAACTGAAACAAAATTTAATACACATATTATGAGCAAACAAACACATTATTGTTTAATATGGTACAAGCATGGATTTTATAATAATTTGCAACTGCTTTATGTGAATAATTTGCTTGAATTAACTTAGTCCACTTACATATGTGGTTTAATACATTTGTAATACAAAGAGATAGGAGAGACTATCCCCAATAAAATTTTGGACAATCATATTACCAAAAAATATCATTTAGATATTAATGAGTATTAAAATTTCCTGCCCTAGGAAATTTTAATACTCATTTACTTCTTGGAGTCAAGAGAGAGCTCCACTAAAAACAGATCCAACCTCTCTAAAATCTGAACTAGTATAAGGACTATAAGACCAAAGATCGATTCACTTAAGAAATCTGGATCTCAAATGCATTGGGTTAAGAATAAAGTTCAGAAGCAACTTCTCTTACAAACGCAAAGAATTAATGACAACCAATTTCTTATTTGCCAAGACTGATCTTCTCCTGGGAAGAATAAGGGAACCTGAACAAATGCTAACCGGTCTGTGCCCTCAAGGCAAGGTTGGCCTTTCAGTGGTTTGGAGTGTCACATATTGTTCCACTGAGCATTTAAAAAATAAATTCACACTCTGAATCCAGGCATTTTCTCAAAAATGTGGAATTTCTTTACTTCATTCTACGAAACTTGGTGTCAAGGGACAAGACTAAATCTTAGACTTTCCTTGTTATAATGAGGAAAAAAATAATACTCTTATTATGTATACCCTAATGTCAGAAGCTTATAAAACAGGAAAAGACCTGGTTGGTTTCTAGACATTTGACATTGAAATCTCTATCCAGAAACTTATAAATTCAGTCTCCTAAAAAATGTGTACAACCAATCTGGAGATGAGAAGAGTATCAGTAAAGAAACACGGACCCCAAATCTGCAACACTATGTGATATTATTAACAGAAATAATAATTTAAGATTTCTAAACAAATCTACTATTTTTGGTTTCAATTTACTACCCACAATGTTGGCCCATTTTGGGATATGATCTGTCCTCAAAAGGTTCATTGTTCCATTGTGATTGTTCTGAGTTCCTAATCAGTGATTTGCTTTTTACCTGTCTTAGACTTCATTTGTATTATCCTGCTCCTCTTTCTCCCCAATTCTCTTCCTCCTCTTCCAATAAAATCAGACTACGATAGTTGATTTAATTATTGGCCACAGCAATGTTACTGTCATTTATAGAAAATGCACCATGAAGCCTGCTCTGCACTAAATGATTTACATACATATTTTACAACTCTGTAAGGTAAGTACTATGGGGAATGAAGAACGAAACAACCAAAAGCCATTAACTCAAGCATTTATTAAGAATGCTGCAAATGGGAAGCAGTTTATGATGAGTATTCTGCAGACAGCAAGTAGCTGAAGGATTTTATAGAGTTGATTATGGGAGATCACTCAAAGTTCAGTTTTGTTCTGAGAATTCTTTACTGTTCAAATTCTTGGAAAGCATGGGGAAAATAAGTCATGTTAATCAGGGAATAGAATGTAGGAATAGGAAGATGAGACCTTAGTTTAACAGGTGTTTGCTGCTCAATTTGCATTTAGGAATGGGGCTGAGGAACATTTGGAAGCTAAGATTCTTGGGGGATGGCTAAGGTTTGGTGTTTTGATTTTCAATGATGACTGTAATCATCTCTTGAGTTAGCAGCTGTACATAGAATCATTTAAGATTCTGGGCAGCATAAAATATGGGACTACATTACTAAAGAATACATGAAGTACTATCATTAACATACTTTGAAATAGTCCCTTTGTCCCCCACTTATCTTACCTAGTCCTAACCAAGAAAACAAATTCTTTGGTTGAGGACAATTGCTTAAAAGGCATTTGTAAATGTTCAAGTAATCCTAATGCATTGGGTCTTACTATGTCCCACCTTTACAGTTTTGTCAGGATTATAAGGTTGTCTGATAGAAATGGCTAGAAATATTTTTTAAAATTTTAAGTGAAATTGCCCTAACAATTCTGATTTAAGATTTTATTCTAGTTGTCTTTATTATGGTGATAAAACAGAACAGTTCTGTCAATTTAATTATGTTAAGAAGAAATAAAAGAATGGAAAAGTATAGAATCCTCTATTGAGAAATAAACACAATTAATTCGTAAAGATTTAGTCAGTGACTATGCTGGAAGTAATAATATATTATAAACGAGGAGGACATTGGCCTATCTTTAAGGCCTTTGGTGTAATAATAAAACATACATGAATAATTGTCACTGATTGTCCCCAATTAAAATATTACTGATATTTTGAAATAAAAATTAATTTGTAGATAGTTATTGCATCACTTTGTGTACTTGAATTTGTGTATATTTTTTAATGTAAGTGCACAATCATTAACACATTTATATTAATAAATCTTACTTTAATATAAAAAAGCTATGAAGACCACATTTCTGTCACAGTCTGCTAGATTTTTTTGTTCTTTGCTTTTGTCCTTTTAAGTTTAGTAAAATTAAATTCTCACAATAGTTAGGTGTTACATAAAATTTAGAGAAATTTTATTAACATTCTTTTTTTTTTTTTTTTGCTGGTTGTTGGCTAGTACAGGGATTGAACCCTGGGCCTTGGTGTTTTCGGCGCAACAGTCTAAACAAATGAGCAATCCAGCCAGACCTTAATGTTCCTTTTAAAGGTGAAGAAACAAATACTTCTGTTGCATTGTGACTATTACAGCAAACCCAAAGAGAGTTTTATAAATAAAGGGGGTCTTAATAGTTGTACACTTCTGAATTTGAGCTTGAATGTAGGAAAAGTAACATTCAAGAAGAATTAACTAGAAGAAATAGTTATTGGAAAATCATAGCATTGAGATTAATATTCATAACAAACTTAACTTTTTTAAAAATAACAAACTTTTGTTTTCATGGCAAGAATGACTTATTTTATATAGAAAAATAAATAAATTGTACTCTTTTATATTATCTAGCAATGTTTTGTAATAAAAATTTTATAAATGTTTCCTTATGAATAAATACTTTAATAGTGAATCATCTGAGTCAAAAATTTAATATGTTCACTGTTTTTATATTAAAGCATAGTATTTATACCTTCATAAACCATAATTTTAGATTTATGATAAAGTTATATAAATAACTTTATCAGAACATGCCCAAGGACCTCAGCAGGAGCCATGGGCAGCCCCTTGCCAGTGCTGCCAAAGCACCATTTCCATGTGAGTGGTCCACCACAGCCATTGCCACAGCTACTGGTTCCACAGCAGCTGCTTGCCTGCCACTGTGCAAGTGGCCTGCTGAGCACTTGACTTCATTGACATAAGGAGAGTTACCAGCAGAGCCCTGGGAAAGAGGTGAGTGAGCACAGACCCGCAACCTCGTGGCCCCAACCATAGTAAGAATTACACTGCTATATGCGGTAGCACACCTGGGGGTGGGAGGTACATATGCAGCCCTTGCGACTGCCTTAATCCAGGGAGGGATACATGCAGAACCCTCTGAGATTGCAGAAACCAAGGATGTCCAAATAGAGCATGAAGGAAAATTCCCAATCAACACAAGTCACCGATAAAGGAATCTCTATCATACTAACAGCAGGCTCCTCAACAGAAAGTCTACAGACCAGAAAAGAATGAGATGATATATTCAAAATGTTAAAAGAAAAAAAAAAACCTGCCAGCCAAAAACCTATACCCAACAAGGCTATCCTTTAAAAATAGGGAGAAATACTGTATTTCCCAAGCAAACAAAATCTTCAGGAGTTTACCAGTAAATGACCAGCACTACATGAAATCCTCAAGGGAGTCCTTCATATGGAATCCGAAAAATGATAATCAATACCATGAATACACAAGAAAGAAGAAAACTCACTTGTATAACAAAAACGTAAATGAGAGAGAGAAAGAAACTATATCTTACCATCTCAAAAAAACATGAAACACCAAGGGCATTAAAAGGGGAAGAAAGGAACAGAAGATATTTAAAACATCCAAAGAAAAATTGATAAAAAGCCAGGAGTAAGACAATACCTTTCAATAACAGCCCTGAAAGTAAATGGATCAAATTCCCCAATTGAAAGATGCAGACTGACTGATTGGATTCAAAAGCTAGACCCAACTACACGCTATCTATAGGAGATTCACCTCACCTGTAAAGACACACACAGACTAATAGTGAAGAGATGAAAAAAAAAAAGATAAAACAATAAAACGGAAACCAAAAGTGAGCAGAAATAACTGTTCTCACATTGGAAAAAATACACTTTAAACCAAAAACCATAAAAAGAGGACAAGAAGGCTGTTATATAATGATAAGGGGATCTATTCAGCAAGAAGACATAACAGTCATAAATGTATATGCACCCAACACCAGAACACCCAGATATATAAAGCAAAAACTATTAGACCTAAATAAAGAGATAAAACCCAATATGATAATAGTTGGGGACCTGAACATCTCTCTGTCAGCACTGATCATCTAGGCAACAAATCAACAGAGAAACACAGGATATAAACTACCCTTTAGACCCTTTAGATCAACTGGATCTGCCAAGTATGTACAGAAATTTTCACCCAACAACTGCAGATATACAATCTTCTCATTAGCACATGGAATATTCTCCAAGATAAATCACATGATATATCACAAATAAAGTCTCAACAAATTGAAAAAAAAAAATGACATCATTTCAAGTATCTCCACAGGCCACAATGGATTAAAACCAGAAATCAATAAAAAGCAGAACTCTGGAAACAATACAAATATGTGAAAATTAAGCACCATGCTCCTGAACAATCTATGGGTCCAAGAAGAAATAAAACAGAAAATCAAAATACAAAATAAAGATACACCATACCAAAACCTATGGGACACTATAAAAGCAATACCAAAAGGAAAGATTATTGCAATAAACACACATATCAAAAGAATAGAAAAGGTTCAAATAAAAAACTTAACATGACACTGAAAGAAGTGAAAATATAACAATTCAATCACAGGATTAGTAGATGGAAAGAAAGAATTAAGATCAGAGCAAAACTAAATGAAATAGAGACCCCCCAAAATGATACAGAAGATCAATAAAACAAACAGTTGTGTTGTTTTTTT
>NW_007741461.1:2233-3286 GCF_000696425.1 Galeopterus variegatus | reverse complement strand
ACACACACAAATTACCAAGACTGAACCAAGAAGACAGAAAACCTACAGAGGCCAATAATAAGCAATGAGACTGAAGCACTCATCAGCAGTCTCCCAACAAAGAAAAACCCAGGACTAGATTGCTTTACTGCTGAATTCTACCAAACCTAAAAAGAATTAATACCAATTCTCTTCAAACTATTCCAAAAAATTAAAACAGAAGCCATTTTCCCAAACTCATTGTATAAGCCCAGCATCACACTTGTACCCAAACCAGACAAACACACAACAAAAAAAGGAAACTTACAGGCCAATATTCCTGATGAACTTAGATGCAAAAATCCTCAGCAAAATATTAGCAAACAGAATACAGCAACACATCAAAAATATTATACACCACGAACAAGTGGGATTTATTCTAGGGATGCAAGGATGGTCCAACATATATAAGTCAATAAATGTGATACATCACATCAACAAGTCAAGGACAACAACAATATGATTATCTTAATAGATGCAGAAAAAGCATTTGACAAAATTCAACATCATTTATGATAAAGACTCTCAGCAAATTAGATATAGAAGGAAATATTCTCAACACAATAAAAGCCATATATGATAAATCCACCACAAATATCCTGAATGGGGAGAAGCTTAAGCTGTCAGCTTAAGAACAGGAGCAAGACGAGAATGCCCACTCTCACCACTCCTATTTAACACGACATTGAAAAAGTACTAGCCAGAGCAACAGGCAATTAAAAGAAATAAAAGGCATCCAGACTGGAAAAGATAAGGTTTGGAGAAGACATGATCCTACACATAGGAAAATATAACAGTTCCTCAAAAATCTCTTGCAGCTGATAAATGATTATAATAAAGTCGAAGGATACAAAATCAACACACAAAAATCACTAGTGTTTTTATACTCCAATAACAAACAAGCAGAAAAAGAAATCAAGAAAGTAAGCCCATTTACAATAGTGACCAAAAACAAACAAACAAGCAACAACAACAAAAAAACTTAGGAAAAATTTCACCAAGGAGATCTCTATAACAAGAACTACAAATCAGTGC
>NW_007741461.1:0-1540 GCF_000696425.1 Galeopterus variegatus | reverse complement strand
AAAAAAACTTAGGAAAAATTTCACCAAGGAGATCTCTATAACAAGAACTACAAATCAGTGCTGAAAGAAATGAAAGAGGACAGAGAAAGAAGGAAAGACATTACATGCTCTTGGACTGGAGGAGTTAAGAATGTAAAACTGTCCATACTACCCAAAGGAATCTACAGATTCAATGAAATCTCCATCAAAATACCAATGACATTCTTCACAGAAATAGAATAATACAATCCTAACATTCATACAGAACAACAAAAGACCCTGAATAGCCAAAGCAATATTGAGAAGCAAAAAAAAAAAAAAAAAAGGTAAATAAATAAAGCTGGAGATAAAACACTAGAAAGCTATAGTAACAAAAATAGCATGGTACTGGCATAAAAATAGACCCTTGGACCAATGGAAGAGAATAGAGAACCTAAAATTCAACCCAAATATTTACAGACAAAGGCAACACAACATGCATTGTGGAAAAGACTGCCTTTTCAATAAATGGTATTGAGATTACTGAACATCCATAAGTAGAAGAATGAAACTAGACCCATACCTCTCACCATATACCAAAATCAACTCAAAATGGACTAGAGACTTAAGTATAAGACCTGAAACTATAAAAGTCCTAAAAGAAAACATAGGGGAAACATCAGGAAGTAGCACTGGGCAAAGACTTTATGAATAAGACCTCAAAAGCACAAACAACAAAAGAAAGAAAAAAACAAATGGGATTATATTAAACTAAAAAGCTTCTGTACAGCAAAAGAAACAACAGCGTGAAAAGTCAACCTTCATAATGGGAGAAAATATTTTCAAGCTGTTCATCCAAAAAGGATTAATATCCAGAATATATAAGGAACCCAAACAACTTAACAGTAAAAAAACATGTTATTAAAAAAGGGCAATGGAGCTAAATAAGCATTTCTCAAAGTACGATATACAAATGGTCAATAGACACATGAAAAAATGTTCACTATCACTAGTCATCAGAGAGATGCAAGCCAAAACCCCACTGAGTTAGAATCTCACCCTAGTTAGACTGCCTATTATCAAAAAGAGAGAGAGTAACAAATGCTGGCAAGGGTGCACAGAAAGGGGAACGCTCCTACACCGTTGCTGGGGCTTTAAATTAGTGCAGCCATTATGGAAAACAGTGTGGAAGTTTCTCAAACAACTACAGATAGAACTACCATACAATCCAGCAATCCCACTGCTGGGCATATGACCAAAGGAATAGAAATCATCCATGTTGAAGGGATGCCTGCACTACCATATTCATTGCAGTTCTATTTACAATAGCCAAGAGCTGTAACCATCCTAAATATCCATCAACAGATGACTGAATAAGGAAAATGTGGCATATATACACAATGGAATATTACTCTGCCATAAAAAAGAATGAAATATTGTCATTTGTAGCAACGTGGATAACTCAGAGAAAATGATGTTAAGTGAAATAAGCCAGGCAAAGCAAGAGAAATACTGCATGTCCTCTCTCATAAGTGGAAGGAAGGAAGGAACAAGGAAGGAAAGGAAAGAAGGAAGGAAGGAA
>NW_007741460.1:24678-25311 GCF_000696425.1 Galeopterus variegatus | reverse complement strand
ATATCTACTGGCTGGATGAATACATGAATGAAAGAAAAAATGAATGAATTCTATATCCCCACTGCTGGCATAGTGCTAGCACATGATGATTTCCTATAAATGCTTATTAAATGAACAAATGAATGCGGGAAGTACACCTACCTCAGAAGGTATTACAAATCAGACCGCTGCCACCCGCTCCATTCCCTGCCCAGCCCAGTGCACACAGAGTGGGGAGACGTCCGGCAAGGGAGGCGGAGGCTCGGCAGAAACCACACACCCTGTGGGGCCGCCACTGTGTGATCCAGCAGGTAGGCTTCAATGCAGGCACCCAGCTCCATTCCCAGCCCCGCCTAGTGCGCTTGGAGAAGGGAGACGTCCAGCAGGGGAGGCGGGAACTTGACAGGGATCACACTGCTGCTGTGCGATCCGGCAGCCCAGCCCAATGAGTACGGAGCACAGAGACATCCAGCAAGGGAGATAGAAGCTCCGTAGAGTCCACACACCCTGTGGGGGGGCCACCACCATGTGATCCAGCAGCAGGTAGGCTTCACTGCCGCCATCCGGCTCCATCCCAAGCCTGGTCTAGCGCACACAGAGCAGGGAGACATCCTGTAGGGGAAGGGGAAGCTCTGCAGAGACCACATGCTCTGC
>NW_007741460.1:22702-23261 GCF_000696425.1 Galeopterus variegatus | reverse complement strand
ACCTCAGAAGAATGGAAAGATGGCAAGTGAAGAACCTAACACTTCACCTTTAAATCCTCCCAACAATCCTAAGAGATGGGTACTATTATTACTATTATTATCAGATGAGGAAACTGAGGCCCACAGGGTGAAGCATTTTGCCTACAGTCCCATAGTTTATAGATGGTGAAGCCAAGATTTGAACCCAGGCATTCTGGCAACATGCATCAAAAGCACTTGGTTTGTTAGATCCATTTCTAGGAAATAATCTTAAGAAAAGAATTTTGATGTGAGTGACAACACATTTAAAATGAATGACAGTTTCTAAGAATACAGACATATTCTTCCAACACAAACCAGGCATGATATATCTTCACCAACCAGTGGATATCTGCCCCACATCCTCTGATGTGGTCATGAAGTTGGCTTGCCATCTGCTTTGAGACAAAATATGTCAAGACATTAAGAATCTTGTGTTTCTTGGGGTCAGTACCAAAGATGCCTCTCCCAGATCCCAGAAAGTCAGCCCCCAGTCCTCAGCCTCAGGTGATGTAATGGCCTGTCCACCAGCTAAGCGGTT
>NW_007741460.1:20243-21889 GCF_000696425.1 Galeopterus variegatus | reverse complement strand
AAGTCAGCCCCCAGTCCTCAGCCTCAGGTGATGTAATGGCCTGTCCACCAGCTAAGCGGTTTGTGGTGGATAAAAAGAGCACCTTGCTCAACTCCAGGCTGACATCACCCTACGTCACTCATTCATAATGCGTCCCCATAGTTTGTTGAAAATTGAGATGCAGATACTCAACAGTGGATGAAAGGGTGGACGGAGGAGGCACACTTCTACAGTCTGAAAGGACCTGTCTTGCAGGCAGGTGATGGATGATAGATAACAAAGGGAAGAGCCAGCAGGGCTGGAGAGGCCAAAAGGCTTGCAAGGGGCTGTTGCAGCCTCAGTGCTTTGGGGGATGGGGGGACGCCACGCGTGAAGAGGACACAAGGGCAAAACTCCTGCTCCTCCTGCTCCCTGGAACAGGGGTGCATGAAAACACTTCCCAGCAGGGGGCTGGGGGCTGGTCTCGCCAACCTGGTTCCATTTCTTGAGACATTAAGGAAGCTCCTAATGTAAGTTCCCTGAAATTTCTCCATCCTATGGTTTTCACTGAATATTATGTATCTGTCATTATTTGTATTTTTATCCCCCTTCCTACAACCTTACATATCAAGTATCTCTTTTCTGGAAGCACTGAACTGAGATAAAGAGGACTAGGAGATATTTTTATCCCATTTAAAGAGAACTTGGAGCAAATAAGAGTAAGCAGATCCACTTGGATTTCATGACTTCCTCGCCCGTCTCTCTCCTGGCTCCACCTTCTCCTTCCTCAAAGGCAGTCCTGGGAACTCAGATAATGGGGGGATATTACATCCACCAGGGCCCCTGCCAATGTCAGCCTTCCAGAAATCAGTTCCCACATTAACCCTGATCCAAGGTGAGTACCAGTGAAAGGCTCTGATTTCCTGGAAAATTGAAGGGAGGAGTCCGGCGGGGGGAGAATGTGGAGGCACTTTGTACCCTGGACAACTTTTTTGTGGCAACACCTTTGAAATCACCCATAGGCCCCTTGGGGCCACCTGAGAAGACATGGAGCTTTGAATGGGTCAGCGGCAAGATTTTAAAATCAGCTGATGGTAACTCAATAGAATCTTATTAACATCTAATGCAGAGCAGCCAAAGCCGCTTAAATATTTTAAAATGCAGTTCATCACTTGAGAGACAGTTAGGGCTAAAGAAGGATGCCAGTCTTCTGAGATCTTCATTACCGGGATTTTAGCTATTGTAGCATCTTAAAGAAGGCCGGGGACCATGTAATTGTTTATAATACTACTCTTCATTTATTGAACACCTACTATGTGCCAGGCACTATGTGATGAACCTTACATATATGATGTCATTTTAACTCCATAATGACTTTGAGAGGCAGAGACTACTAACCATTTTACACATGAGAAAAGAGAAGTTCAGAGAGGCTGAGAGGCATGCCCAAAGACACAGCAAGTAACTGACAAAGTCAGAATCTAAACTCAAGTGTGTTCAACTCTAAAACCCACACTTTTGGCATTTGTTTTGATCATAACCTGAGTAACCTGAGTAATTGACACTGTACATGCCCTATCACCACCCCATAAACAAATGAAAAAGTGGGTAAGCAGCTATTTGGCCATTAGACATTGGCCCATAAGCCATGAAGAGCTGTCATCACCAAGAGAAGGGAAACAAATAAG
>NW_007741460.1:15951-19680 GCF_000696425.1 Galeopterus variegatus | reverse complement strand
GTTCAACTCTAAAACCCACACTTTTGGCATTTGTTTTGATCATAACCTGAGTAACCTGAGTAATTGACACTGTACATGCCCTATCACCACCCCATAAACAAATGAAAAAGTGGGTAAGCAGCTATTTGGCCCTTAGACATTGGCCCATAAGCCATGAAGAGCTGTCATCACCAAGAGAAGGGACACAAATAAGGTGGGCCCATTATGCACACCAGTTTTCCACCTGTAGCACTTTTCAGACCACAGCACAGGAAGGGTGACAGAGTAGTATATGGCAGTTTCATTGAGTTGAGGAGACAAATCTGAGTTTGGGGAGACAGAAGTGGCTAGAATTTGCAGGGGAAAATAGCAGAGAAGAGGTAAATACCCAGAGAAAGAACTCCAGAAACCTGTGCAGATGTACCCTTCATCTGTTGCTGAATATAAAGCTGTACAGGCATAGGGTGAAAGCCCATGAGGCCAGGCAAAGAATAACCAGAGAATACAAATCTCAGAGTTTGCACAGGGCTATACAACACTTGAATTGTGACCATCTGGAATGGAGAGACCTCATTGACCATTTGGGGTAGTAAGTAGAGAATTTTAAGGATCATGCATTATAAGTGAAGCTAAATTAGCCCTAGAGTAAAGGCTACTCTAGACCCATCATAAAAAGCTAGAAAACAAGCTCATATGGATCAGACTGATCTCCAAGCAACTTAACTACTTGTCAAACCAGACTTCAGTACTTCTTAAAGGGAGACAAAAAAAAATCCAGAAACTCAAAAACAAAACATTCAAAATGTCAAGCATACAATCATAAGTAACTGGACATGCTAAGCAACTTAAAATTGTGACCCAAAACCAGAAATAAAAAAGAGTCAATATAAACCAACCAAGAAATGGCAGACATGATGGAACTAGCAGCCTAGGATTTTAAAATAGCTTATATATGTTCATGGACTTAAAGTAAAACATGTGCATAATAGAGAAATAAAACATATTAAGAAGAAACCAATGGAAGCAAAATGAAAAATTAAGTAGAGGGAATTAACAACAAAATAAACACTACAGAAGAAAAGTTTAGTAAACAGGAAGAAATAGCAACAAAAACTATTCAAAATGTAGCTCCTGAAGAAGAAAGATTTAAAAGAAAAAAGAACAGAGCATCAATAACCTGTGGGACAATAACAAGTGGCCTAATATGTGAGATTAGAGTCCCAAAGAGAAGAAAGGAGTACAGAAAAAAATACTTGAATGACTGAATTTTGTCCACATTTTATGAAAATTATGAATATACAGATCCAGAGATCTCAACAGACCTCAAACAGGATAAATAAATTTAAAACTACACAAAATCACACTATCAATAAATTGCTAAAAAAAATTCTCTCTGATAGAGAGAAAAGTTTAAAGCAGGCAGAGTAAAAATATACATTACATACAGGGAAACAAAGATAAGAATGACTACAGACTTTGTGTCTGAAACAGTGCAAAACAAAAACAGACAAAAACTTGGAATGGCATCTTTGTAGTGCCAAAAGGATAAGAAAAAGTCAATTTAGAATTCTCTTTCCAGAGGGTGCCCCACCCCTGCCCAGATCACAGAGGCAAGCAACAGAGCAAACTTGGAGCCCTGAAGCAGGAGCTGAGGGCCACCTCCTCTGCCTACAATCAGGAGAGGAGCAGGCTGAAAACACCACTTCCACTCAGGTGGCCCACTATAGTCACTGCCATAGCTACAGCTGCTGCAAAAGCCACTTGATGCTACAGCAGTAGCCACAGCCACCCAACTGCATCAACACAAAGAAAGTCACCAGCAGAGACCAGAAAAAGAAGAGGACGTCTCTCTCTACAAAGCATACTCCAGAGTAATAGAAGAAACATCTGCTATATGGTAATAGTTGGGGACCTGAACACCCCTCTCTCAGCACTGGACAGATCATCTGAGCAACAAATCAACACAGAAACCTTTAATCTTTCAGAAGGAGAGAACAAATCTATGGTTATTAGAGGCATCGGGGAGGGAGAGGGGGTGAGGAGAGATTGGATAAGGGGCGTAAAGAATAAGTACTGAATTGGATAAGGGGCATAAAGAATAAGTATGATTTGTAGTAATGAATTGTGGAATATACTAAAACGCATATGTACTTCACAGGGCCTGGTTTTCCAAAGCCTTGCAGTTTCAAATATTGACCTTGCAAGGACAGGAAATTTCCTTCAGGCTATAAGTCACTGTTGCAAGATAAGGACTGTGGCACAGCAGGTTGCTGGCTCAAAGACAAACTGGTTACTGATTGTTATGTAAAGATACTGAGAAATTGCTGTAAGAAGGAATGTTTGCTAAGATCAAGCTTGCATTGATAGGACCACTTGATTGTCCTGCTGGAAGGTCATCTGGCTTGTTTCACTGAAAGTTACCAGCCTATACTGCTAAACTATAACCCCACCTATGCCTCTTCCTATAACTTCCTGGTCTGGAAAATAAATGCAGGAGGAGAAACCTAATTCGGTGTTAATTTCCCAGGAAAGGAATGCCTCTCTCTTGAGGGTTCCAGGAGATTAACCACTTCGGGGCCTCTCACTGCTCAGAAGAGATGGGCTTTGAGTAATCCTTTGCATCTCCGTCACCCAGGGGAAGTGGGGTGACAAATCCGTGGCAAAGCAATGCAAAGCAACAAAATGTTGCCCTGTGTGAGGACGTTCTCCATGGATCAGAGACTGACCTGCTAAGCATTAGAGAGGAATAGGATGTCTGACAATTCATCCCTAATAAGGGAGCCCCTAATAAGGGAGACAAAACGCATCTCAGTAAGAGAATCACAGGTGGCTTTCAATTAGTGACTGCACGCCTGCAGCAGGTCAAAGTTAAGCCTTTTCAACCCCGGCGGTATTTTTTCATTTTCTTTACTTTTAAAATATGGATAATTCATTAACAAAAGAGGAGACTGAACATACATTACAACTCCAATGTCTCCTTAAAGCAGCAGGCTGTGAGTAACTGAATGGCAGCTTGTAAAACTGTTAGTGGATATTAAACAACCATGTCCTTGATACCTCAAGGAAGGGAGCCTTAACATAAAAATGTGGGAACAAATTGGTCACTGGTTAATTATGCAATGGGTCTCGTTAAGGCTTCCCACCTAACAACTAGCAATCTATGTCAAGTCACTCTGAGACCTATCCGAGACCTTAACAAAAACTAAGACATGTTTATGTCACCAAAAAAGGATAAAACTTAATCTTTGCCAGTGACTGAGAGAACTTTAAATTGGACAATCTAAAGTAAAAGAAGTTAATATTTCTTTACTGTGTTGGTATTATGTGAGCATGTTTTTCTTTCTTATCTGCACAATGCTTCTCTCCTCTCTTAAAAGCAGTGGTTCTTTTCTTGGTTCTGAGGCTTTGTGAGAAATACAGCCATGGTGCACCAACCACACCACTTTTGGATACGTTGTTTTTCTCTAAAACCCCCAAGAGTCAAATAGTTTCATCTTTGATTGATGGCTCAGCTCTTAAGCTCAGTAACCCATTTGAGAAACAAAAGCTAATCTAAAATCCACCTGTTTCACTAGATGGTCTCAAATTTTCTGGTATCCAGCTGGTTATCTTAAACAGACTTCAAAATTCTCTTCTAGTCTCATCTATGTATTTCTTCACAAAATTCCATGGTAGAATTCTATGCTGTCTTCTTAAAGGAAGAAAATCTTCTCTGCATCTTCTTGAAAAGTTTTGCATACTTTGTTTTAC
>NW_007741460.1:12206-15941 GCF_000696425.1 Galeopterus variegatus | reverse complement strand
GCCGGTCCCGGTCCGGTACGGGCGCGACACTGAGGGTTGCGATCCGTTGCCGGTCACGAAAAAAGAAAAAAGGAAAAAAAAAAAAGAAGCAGTGGTTCTTTTCTTAACTGCATGTGCTACTCTTTTTCTCTGAAGACTCTGGAGTTTTATGAAGAAAAGCAGCTATGGTGCCAACCAGACCCCTTTCGGGTCTACTGCTCTTCTCCTAAAAACCTCAAGAGTCAAATGGTTTCATCTCTGATTGGTGGCTCAGCTCTTGAGCTCAGTAACTCATCTGAGAAACAAAAACTAGACTAAAATCCACCTGTTTAACTAGATAGTCTCAAATTTTCTGGCATCCACTTGGTTATCTTAAACTGACTTCTAAATTCTCTTCTGGTCTCATCTATGTATTTCTTCACAAAATTCTATGGTAGAATTCTATGCTATCTTCTTAAAGGAAGAAAATCTTCTCTGCATCTTCTTGAAAAGGTTTGCATACTTTGCTTTACAATGTGAACTTGTTATCTTGCTTTCTTTAAGGCAAGGTGAAGCCTCACCAATAAGTCTTTTGGAAATACAATCTAGACCTGACTGTCCTTTTTACCAGTGAGCTTTCTATTACATTTGAAATAAACCTATAAGATCCTTGCTTGTTCTTGTTGTTTATGTCTGCATATATGCGTGTGTAAGCTGTATGTTATGTCTATGTGTTCATGTCTGTTTGTGTAATTGTTTTATGTGCAAGGTACCAAATTGGCTTATATTTAATGTGCGCTCATTAAATAAATAAGTATACTTTTCAAGTTCACATGACTTAAATTGTCTAAAGTTTTGATAAGTATATTTTCAAATTTTGATTCAAACCTTTCACCTAAATTTGTTTCTAGGTCAATATGTCTTCTTATTATATTGGCTCTGCCTCCTTGCCATTCTGAGAGAAGCAATATCTTTTAGACACAGATAGTGAATACTGCCCTCTGCCTCTCTGGATTCCACATGGCTCCAAATGCCACGTGGAAACCTGGGACCTGAAATGGCTAGTGAAAAAGAAACCTATGCCAAATATCGCATAGGCCCTAGTTAGCATTAACTGACAAGGATATAAATCTAATACACCAAGTTTTTGGCTGGGAAACCATAAATATGTATTTGGTAAATATAGCTAAAACTCAAACTGGGCTTTGTATAATTTGCTCTGATAAATGGATGCCTATTTACTAATCTGAATGTACAAAAATGTTCTTATCAACAAACATCATTGACTGGGTTTACTAGTCAAAGAGGATTACTAAGGGTCTTTTCACTTAACTGCTCTTAATGCAAAATTGTAAAAGGTTTTCTTTGTCCCTTAGATAACTGGTTTAAGAAACATATTTCATGATAAGTTCTTGTGCTCTCTGCCTTTGAAATCCTTTGTCACCTTGGTTTTATTTTTTGTAGTAATTTGTGATCTTATTCAACTAAGTGTTTTAAGCCTTTTTGTTATTTAACACAGCTTTTCAACACTAAATTCTGAAACTTTAAAATAACTTTGAGGAATTCCAAGGGCCCTAGAGTTTCTCAAAGGATATATAAAAGGTATATCAGAACTAATTGGCTTATTTAATAAATTAGACTATATGGGAAAACATTGTCAGTACTAAAGGTGTTATGGATATGTGTTCCAAAATCTTGTAAGGTTCTTAAATATCTGTGTCTTGATATAAATGCTACCGGTCACAATCTTGGTTTAATTATGATTTTAAAATGTTATGTCTTCAAATATCTAGAAAAAAGAAGAAAAAAAAACTCTGATAGGTACAGTTTTCCAACAAACTTTGAGTTCATAGCTTTAAACAAAGTTCCAAAATTCTAATGAAGAAACTGATGGGTTTGTGAAATTGTTCACAAAGGTCAAAATAACAAAAGTTAATTGGTAAACTAATTTTTAAAATTATGGGTTTTTACAATTTCCTTATTTTAAAACACTGCTGGTTCTCCTACTGTTTTTCCAAATGTAAAAAAAACTCTCTCTCTCTTAAGCTATCTATAACTAACAACAGTTTGGTAAAATGTCATTTAAAACAGAGATAAAAGCATCTGTTTTCTCCCTATTTTGATACCCCCCCAAATTTAATAACTTTAAGTATCCTTATGATTATTATGGCAATATGGCTATTTTTATAAGTTCAATGAAAATTAACTCTCTTTCTCTTTATAACAGGATATAATTTAAAACCTTGGATATAAGATAGCATGTCTCATTTCCATGTTGCTGATCCCTTTTTTATGTTGCCCTAAATTTGGCCTGGTGCTGCTTCATCCTGCTGTTCATCTTTCACCCCAATGTGGGACAAAACACAACCTGGGAAACAGTCTTCCCAGCAATGTGGGACAAATTACTGGAAAAAAGTGAGCTGAGATGCTTCTTTCAATCACCACCTGGGAAAGAGCCTTCCCAACACTGAGAAATTTATGCAATGAAAAGTAAGACCTTTTCGAACTACATATTGATCATCGATGCTTTTATGAGGAATGCCTTGATCATAAAGGCGGAAATAATGTCTTCTCTACAAAAGCAGTTCTCTAAATTTTCCTTGCCTTAAAGAGGGTGTTTGCAACTTGGATGAGACATCTTGTTCTTATACAAAAGACTTGGAATTGATCAAAGATTTAACAAAAGACTAGAGGCTTTAAAAGCAGTAATGTCCTGGACAGGTGAACTAACAATAACAAACTCTCTAAACTCAGAATCAACTATTTTATGGAGTTTCCACAATTGCTAATAACACCCAATTCACAGTACCTGGAGTGATGCTGCTGCAGCCACCCTGAAATGACACCACCAGTCCTCACCTGAAGCAAATTAAAAGGACTTGCCATGCTAAATACTAACTTTGCTTTAACAAAATGCTTTTTGTCTTAACTATGCCAGCCTAATCTATAGCTTTTGCTTTTCCTTTTAAATAAATAAAACGGGGGAGACATGGAATATACTAAAAAGCATATGGACTTCACAGGGCCTGGTTTTCCAAAGCCTTGCAGTATCAAATATTGACCTTGCAAGGACAGGAAATTTCCTTCAGGCTATAAGTCTCTGTTGTACGATAAGGATTGTGGCACAGCAGGTTGCTGGCTCAAAGACAAACTGGTTACTGATTGTTGTGTAAAGATACTGAGAAATTGCTGTAGGAAGGAATGTTTGCTAAGATCAAACTGTTGTTGATAAGACCACTTAATTGTCTACTGGAATGTCATCTGGCTTGTTTCACTGAAAGTTACCAGCCTATACTGCTAAACTATAACCCCACCTTTGCTCTCTTCCTGTAATTTCCTGGTCTGAAAAATAAATGCAGGAGGAGAACCCCAATTCGGTGTTAATTTCCCAAAGAAGGAATGCCTCTCTCTTGAGGGTTCCAGGAGATTAACCACTTTGGGGCCTCTCACTGCTCAGAAGAGATGGGCTTTGAGTAATTCTTTGCATCTCCGCCACCCAGGGGAAGTGGGGTGACAAATCCATGGGGGCAAAGCAATGCAAAGCAACAATGAATATGCTAATAATATTGGTTTGATCAACATATGTTGTACACTGGTGAAGGTAGTCAATGTTGTACCCTAAAAATATGTATAATCAATTATACATATTTAGAAATAAGTATAATTAATAGAATAATAGTTATTAATAGAATAATTAATAAATAGAATAAGGGTCGGCCCGGTGGCGCACTGGATAGTGCGCCGCTTGGGAAGCGCGGCGGCGCTCCCGTCCGAGGG
>NW_007741460.1:7897-11957 GCF_000696425.1 Galeopterus variegatus | reverse complement strand
TACGGGGGCAACACTGAGGGTTGCGATCCGGTGCCGGAGATGGAAAAAAGGCAAAAATAAATAAATAAATAAATAAATAAATAAATAAATAAATAAATAAATAAATAAATAAATAAATAAATAAATAAATAAATAAATAAATAAATAAATAAATAAATAAATAAATAAATAAATAAATAAATAAATAAATAAATAAATAAATAAATAAATAAATAAATAAATAAATAAATAAATAAATAAATAAATAAATAAATAAATAAATAAATAAATAAATAAATAAATAAATAAATAAATAAATAAATAAATAAATAAATAAATAAATAAATAAATAAATAAATAAATAAATAAATAAATAAATAAATAAATAAATAAATAAATAAATAAATAAATAAATAAATAAATAAATAAATAAATAAATAAATAAATAAATAAATAAATAAATAAATAAATAAATAAATAAATAAATAAATAAATAAATAAATAAATAAATAAATAAATAAATAAATAAATAAATAAATAAATAAATAAATAAATAAATAAATAAATAAATAAATAAATAGAATAAATAAAATTAAGAAAAAATTAAATTAAGTTAAAAATAATTTAAAATTTTTTTAAAAAGAATTGTATTTCTAGAGAAAATATCTTTCAAACCTAAAGGCAAAATAAAAACTTTTTCAGACAAACAAAAACTAAACAATTTTTACTACCAGACCTGTAAATCAAGAAATGTTAAAGTTCTTCAGCTTGAAGGAAAGTGGTAACAGATGAAAACCAAAATGTACCAAACAAATGAACAGCACTGGAAATGGTAAATACGTGAATAGATTTAAAAGACATTTTTCTCATTTTTAAAATGTCTTTAAAAGATAACCATTGAAAGCCAGTGCATTGCAGGGTATATACCATATGTAAAAGGAAAAGGTATGAAAACAACAGTACAAAGGATGATATGGGGGGGATGAAAATGCTGTACACAGTTGTGAGGTTCTTGCATCACATGTGATGTGATATAATATTATGTGATATAATATTATGATATAATATCATAATATTGTAATATTATGATGTGATATAATATTATGAAGATAGACTCTGGCATGTTAAAATCACATGTCATAAACTGTATAGAAACCTCTAGAAAATAAAGAAGCATAACTAATGAGACAATAGAGAAGATAGAATACTAAAAACTGCACACTCTACCCAAAAGGTGGTAGGAAAGGTAGGAAAATGGAGCAAAAAACAAAAAAATAGAACTAGTAGAAAATAAATAACATGTAATAGATAGACTTGATAGACATACTTCTATCCATATTGTTGATTATATTAAATGTAAATACTCTAAATACTCAAACTAAAAAGCAGAGATTGTCAGACTGGATTTTAAAAAGGGACTAATGCTTTGCTGTCTATAAGAAACTCTCACTTTATGTATGAAAGACACAGATTAAATGAAAGAAAAGGATGGAAAAGGATATACCATGAAAACACTAGTCATAGGAAAGCTAGAGCAGTGATATTAAATCAGCAAAGGAGACTTCAAAACAAGGATATTAAAAGANTGTCAGACTGGATTTTAAAAAGGGACTAATGCTTTGCTGTCTATAAGAAACTCTCACTTTATGTATGAAAGACACAGATTAAATGAAAGAAAAGGATGGAAAAGGATATACCATGAAAACACTAGTCATAGGAAAGCTAGAGCAGTGATATTAAATCAGCAAAGGAGACTTCAAAACAAGGATATTAAAAGAGATCAACAGGACATTACATGATAAAAGGGCCATAATATATTCACCTATAATATATAACATTTCTAAATGTGTGTTCATCATATCACCAAGTAACAGAGCTTTGAAATACATGAAGCAAGAACTAAGAAAACCAAAAGGAGAAATAGACAAGTCCATGATTAAATCATTAAGAAAATAGAAGCCTTGAACAATACACCTTGAGCTCATTGATATTTAAAAAACACTTTACCCATCAACATGAAAATACACATTCTCAAGTCCACACCAAGAAAGACCACCTGCTGAACCACAAAACAAGTCTCAAATATTTATTAAAGGATTAAAATTCTACAGAGTATGAACTTTAACTGCAACATAACTAAACAAGAAGTCAATAGCAAGTATCTGCATAATTCCTGAATATTTGGAAATAAAACAACTCACATGCATCAAAGAAGAAATCACAGGTAAAAGTTTAAACATATTTTGAAGTGAATGATGATAAAAACACAAAATATCAAAATTTGTAAATTTTGTAAGTAATCAGAAGGAAATTCACACCTTTACTCAGAAAAGAAGTAAAAATTAAATTAATGACCTAAATTTTCACTATAAGGGCTACAAGAAAGAAAAGAATAAGTTAAACTCAAAATAAGAAGGGTGGAAATAATAAAAATGAGAGTAAAATCATTTTCTGATAAGACAATTAATAGAGAAAAAATAATAACACCGAAAACTGGTTATTCAAAAAGACTAATAAAATTGTCTTTAGCTAGACTGATCAAGAAGGAATAGAAGTCTCAAATCACAAGTATCAGGAATGAAATAAGGGACATTGCTACAGATCCTGTCAAAATTAAAAGGATAATAGAGTATTATTAATAATATGCCAATAAATTTGACGACTTAGGCAAAATGGTCAAATTCTTTTAAAGACACAAATCACCAAATCCCGTATCTATCAAACAAATCAAATTTCTAATTTAAAACCTTTCCACAAGGAAAACTCCAGGCCCAGATTGACTCACTGGTGAATCCTAACCACATCGTGACCCAGTGGGATTTAGCCTAGAAATGCAAGTTTGCTTTAACATTTGATGCCTGCCCTGAGATGCCTAAGGAAGCAGAGGAAAGGAGATGAGGGGTGAGGGGCGAGCAGAGCCCAGTTGGCCTCTCCCCACATCAACCTGAGCAGCTCCACTACTGTGAGATTTAAATTTGGCAGATCTATGTCAGACTCCACTTGAGAAAAAGGGAAATGATCTTTAATAATAATCTATATATATATATATATATATATATATATATGCCAGTTAATAAATTATATCTAAAAGTCCCTCCCAGCAAGAATCTAGAGTGTTGGCATCCAAGATGTAGTTAGGGAACACAAATGTCCTTTACCTGATATCCTGGGTATAGAAATATGTGCCTCCCCCCCCATGTGGAGAACCCTGGGAGACAGGGGGCAGGTGCCAGGGCATGGAGGATTGTGGGCCACTGAGCTGATCTCACCACCCTCCCGACATACTATTTGATTACACTGTCTTGAGGGACCAAGGATGGGACAGTGTCTTGAACATCCCTGTGTCCTTTCAGAACCTATCACTTTTCAGAGCAGGTTCAATAGGTACACACACCAGACTATATCACCAGGATGAGGCTTTGGATGGGGTTCAGCCCACCACTAGAAGACCAGTTCCCACAGGTGTGCCCAGTATCCAGTTGCCGTTTAAGGACAGTGTTTTCATTCTAAGGGGCCCTGGACTCTCCCCTGCTGCCTCCTTAACCACTTACACAGGGCAGAGTGCCCGAGGACAGGAGGACAAATCGAATCGTTCTCCTGCTAACTCCCCCTCATGCAAATAAATAGGTGCTAACTCACTGCAGGAGGCCAAGGGAGCTTGCTCATAACTGGAAATACCTTTAACACCCTATCATTGGCTTCCCGCCTCTTGCTCTGTGCCAGAGTTGAAACAGTAAAAGGCATCGATTTCCCAGGCCTGAGCTGGGGGGCCAGGATCAAGGCAGGGAAGGGGTGGGGAGGGCACCGTGCGAGAGGTTGGGTTTCACAGTGAAATTATGGTCGCGCTGTCCTGGTGGCATTTCTTCTGTGCCACCATGACGCGGCTCTCTGAGTAACAGCAGATTTGTATTCATGAGGACACTTTAGTCAAAAGATCAATGATGCTTCTCGGAACCTCTCTGCCCGTGCACTGGGTGGATGAGCCTGGTGAGAAGCCTGCAGAGATCCAGCTAAAATTAGGCGGCTGCCGGCAGAGGCTGGATTTGCCATCATATGCATCGATTTCCAGTGATGCTGCAAC
>NW_007741460.1:5921-7188 GCF_000696425.1 Galeopterus variegatus | reverse complement strand
TCATGAGGACACTTTAGTCAAAAGATCAATGATGCTTCTCGGAACCTCTCTGCCCGTGCACAGGGCGGATGAGCCTGGTGAGAAGCCTGCAGAGATCCAGCTAAAATTAGGCGGCTGCTGGCAGAGGCTGGATTTGCCATCATATGCATCGATTTCCAGTGATGCTGCAACCGAGTGACTTTAATTGGCCTCTGTGTTCTATCTTTGTGGAGAGGGACCTTTTGTAATGAAGTGGCTCCCTCTCTGGGGAAAAGGAGCAATTTGAAGGCAGACTTGAGATCTGGCAGAGTGTGGGGAGGGGAGCATGGTCAGGGTGTTGGGGTCTGTACATGCTTCCTTAACCCAGAGCTTGCTTGTCAGATTCTGGGGCTCAAAATGAAAAGTACAGGCCGCGGGTGGTAAGAAAGAGCTCAGATACTGCTCAGCTGAGTGCCATGTACCTCCCATACTGCATCTCATCCAGTACTCAAAACCGCCTCATGGGTGTGACTTCCATGTCACAGATGAAGGATTAGGGCCCAGCTAGCTTAAGCAAATTGCCAAATGTTGAGGAGGTGGCTGGTCTAGGTTTCAAGCCCAGGGCTGTCTGCACCTCCCCTCTCCCCGCTTGTACTTCAAGTGTGGTCGTTGGACCAGCAGCATGCGCATCACCTGGGGATGTGTCAAAAATGCAGACTCGTCCACCCTAGACAGAGGGGATCAGAAGCTGCAGTCTAACACGGTTCCCAGAGACTCCTTCTCTCAGTTACTTCCGAGCAGTGCCCCGACCTGCACAGCACCACCCACATCCACCTTTTCCAGGTCTATTCTTCCTCCCCTTCCACAGCCACCTGGCCCTGAGGCCTTCTCACCTCTGCCTGGGCACCTGTCCTCCCTCCAGTCCTCAGAGTCTGTCTACCTGTCAGGACGCAGCCCCTCCTGAAACTCTTTCCAGTTCCTAGA
The DNA here is from genome assembly GCF_000696425.1 of Galeopterus variegatus. NCBI lineage: Eukaryota > Metazoa > Chordata > Mammalia > Dermoptera > Cynocephalidae > Galeopterus > Galeopterus variegatus. The sequence continues at coordinate 6,246 of NW_007741460.1, read as the reverse complement.
TTGCAGTGGTCTGTGGCACCAACTGTCTGCCCCACAGCATCTCATCCCAGCCTCAGGGGTTTTCTGATAGTTTTGAGGAGCACCACAGTTCCAAAAGAGGAGGATCAATCAGCTTTAGAGCTGGACAGATCTGTGTTTTAATCCTAACCTTTCCAAGCTCTGAGATCTTGGGCAGTCATTCAGTTGCTCTGAGCCTCATTCTCTTAGGATAATTCTACCTTCATGGCCTATTGGGATTATATTGGGGACAGGTAGGGGATTATGGAGAAATAAACTCATTCCCCTCACTTTTTGGGAGCAGGCCAGAATGTGGGGGAGGGGGACA
>NW_007741460.1:3904-4695 GCF_000696425.1 Galeopterus variegatus | reverse complement strand
TACATACTTAAAGTTCAGTACAGAGTGCAGGCTGGCTCAAGAGAGTGAGCAGCCACCTGCTGAAAGTAAGTTCGATACAAAGTGAAGTACACACACCTCAGCCAGCGAAGTGTGGCTGCCTCCAGGAAGGTGAGCAACAACCCTGCCTTTGGCTGGAATTTGTCTTTTATAGTTTCTCCACCTAATGAATATTCAACTAAGGGTGTGGTTCCCGGTTATGTAACACTTAGTCTTGCATATGCTCAGGTGGTCTCTTCCTAGAGCGTGTTCATTGGTCAGATCTCATCACATGCATCAGGCATATTCAAGAATATTCTGTGCTCTCTCTTGAGCATGCCCAGCCACTGGATTTACATAAGCCAGTCTCTTGTGGTTTCATTTCCCCTGTGTTGGTGCTGAACATAGGGCTAACTTGCAATAGTAACTTTCCTCTAGCAGGGAGCCTACAGGAGGGTGCCTGAGGCCTTAGAGAATGGCTGGAAACCCAGAGGCATTTCCTGAAACTTGAGCCCAGGGAAACAGAGCACCTTCTATATCAGTACCATTCTGTTTTGGTTGCTATAGCTTTGTAGTATATTTTGAAGTCAGACAGTGTGAAGCCTCCAGGTTTGTTGTTTTGTTCAGGATTGCTTTGGCTATTTGGGGTCTGTTGTGGCTCCATAGAATTTTTAGGTTGTTTTTTCTATTTCTGTGAAAAATGTCATCGGTATTTTGATGGGGATTGCATGGGATCTATACATCGCTTTTGGCATTATGGGCATTTTTACAACATTAATTCTTCTGGAGAAAGA
>NW_007741460.1:0-224 GCF_000696425.1 Galeopterus variegatus | reverse complement strand
ATTAGTACATTCAACGCTACACAATATAAGCATGTTTTGTGGCCCTTTACCAATTTCTTGCCTATTGTCCCCTTCCTCTCTCCCTTTTCCACCTCTAGTAGCCTCAGTTTTGTTCTCTCCTTTGCAAAGTGCAACATATTATTGTGGTTTCTGTTATCTTTCCTTCTTTCTTTTCTTTTCTTTTTTATCTCCCACTTATGAGTAAGGACATGTGGTATTTCTCT
>NW_007741459.1:25078-25315 GCF_000696425.1 Galeopterus variegatus | reverse complement strand
AAAAAAAAAATAAAAGAAGAATTTCTGACAACTCTGAAGTGATACACTTTTAAAGTGCCAGATTCTATAGGGAAGGAAGTCCTTGATTTGAGTAAAAAGGGAATCTTAAGCAACAATCTGAAGGAAAGTCAATGAGATAGGAGAACACTCAGATCATACAATGAAATGAGAAAAAAACTATCCAGGATCTGAGGGAGGAAATATACAAGGAAATGAATGCCTTCAAAAAGAATGTAA
>NW_007741459.1:18904-19578 GCF_000696425.1 Galeopterus variegatus | reverse complement strand
GCCAACATATTTCTATTAAATATTCCACAATGCAGAAAAAAAGAAAAAGAAAATTGTGTTATATGAAATAAGCCAGAATAGGAAAGAGAAATACTGCATGTTCTCACTTGTCACTGGGTGCTAGGAAGGAAGGAAGGAAGGAAGGAAGGAAGGAAGGAAGGAAGGAAGGAAGGACAGCAATACACTGAACTTTCAGAAGGTAAGAACAAACCTAAGAGTACTAGAGATGGTGGTGGGGGGCACTGAGTGAGGGGATTTGGGGAGAGGTGGGTCAGTAAAGGGCATACAGAAAAATCACAATTTGTAATAATGAATATGCTAAGTTAAAAAATAAAAATAAAAATGTAATTGTGATGATAAGACCCCAACTTAGAGATACTAGAAATATGAAATATGAAAAAGAAATAAAAGAAGAATTTCCAACAACTCTGAAGTGATACACTTTTAAAAGAAGAATTTCCAACAACTCTGAAGTGATACACTTTTAAAGTGCCAGATTCTATAGGGAAGGAAGTCCTTGATTTGAGTAAAAAGGGAATCTTAAGTAACAATCTGAAGGAAAGTCAATAAGGTAGGAGAACACTCAGATCATACAATGAAATGAGAAAAAACCATCCAGGATCTGAGGGAGGAAATATACAAGGAAATGAATGCCTTCAAAAAGAATGTAACAG
>NW_007741459.1:16721-17465 GCF_000696425.1 Galeopterus variegatus | reverse complement strand
CAGATTCATCCCAGGGATATAAGGATACTTCAATATATACAAGTCAATAAATGTGATACACCACATGTAGAGCTTGGGCTGGGTCTGGAGCTCACAGACCCCTCAAGCCGATTGTCCAGACTGGGTCACAAATCCTTCACACACAGGTCTACAAGCTAGGTAACAGGAAAAAATATCCTTGGAGCCTTGGTTGAAGAAGGAATAATCTTTATTCAGCACACACAGGTCTAGGAGCTAGGCAGTCCAAAGAGAAACTCAGAAACTCAACTGCTACTGGCAATGTCCAATGAAAAACTGAGTAGCTGCCAGCATAGTAAACATGCTCTATTTTTAAATGCAAGCTCTCTTCTGACCAGTAGTTCAGAGCTGTGGCTTCACATACTCCAGAACACACAATAGCAACAAACTAAAAAGATAGATGGGTGTGCATGTGCACTAAGTCCACCCACACACAACTTGTTTACAAAGAATGTGCTGCACCACCCCCAACTGGACCTGATAGGAGGGAGCATGACTAAACTATTCTATTTTCCCCACACCACATCAACATAATCAAGGACCGAATTCATGATTACGTCAACAGACACATTAAGCATTTGACAAACTTCAACATCCCTTCATGACAAAAATTCTCAGATAATTAGGTACAGAAGGAAAATATCTCAACACAATAAAAACCATACATGACAAATGCAAAGCCAAAATCATCCTGAATGGGGAAATTTGAAAGCTTTTCCCTTAAGA